>NC_091751.1:29109913-29339913 GCF_043380555.1 Nothobranchius furzeri | reverse complement strand
TCTATCACTGGCAAATCAAAAGTGAGACAATGACATAACCACCCAACCGTACTTGCTTTTTACCACATTCCACCCGGCCACAATAAAAAAATGGCCATTATTCACCTCCGCCGACTCCGACACCGGCCAAAATATGATACCCGGCAGTTAATTAAATACAGGCTAATATTAGAGGATTTACGGTATATATATATATATATATATATATATATATATATATATATATATATATATATATATATATATATATATATATATGTATATATATATATATATATATATATATATATATATATATATATATATATATATATATATATATATATATATATATATATATATATATATAGTCTTATTACTCAGGTTCAAACATCTTTTTAGTTTTTTCATGTAAGAATTGAATCTCCACAACAAAATAACATTAACATCTAGTAGTAGTTTTACATTTATTTTTCTTTATTTTCCACAAATGTAAACTTTCCACAGAAAAAAAAAACTGCTACAATCTTTTTGTGTAAATGTTCAAAGTTCAAGACTTAGAGTTCACTCATTTTCAACACATTTGCGGTCTTTAGTATAAATGAGTGCTTTGTGAACTGATCTCTTTGGAAAAGTGCTCTGGTGCTCCTGTTTCAGGAAGTAGATTTTAGCCATAAGAGTCAGGCAGAAGGCAGCAGGATTCACCTTGGAGCGGCTAACAGCAACACGACACTACCACTGACTCTGTTTGCTCTACAACGTTGATGTTTTACCTTACAAGCCTGGAGGAGTTCTGCTGTGTGGTGGAGTTGTTAATGCTAACAGTTAGCTTCTACCAGTGGAGACGCTCTCTGCTGTTTCCCGGATGCTAAACCAACAACATCCTTCCTCATCAGGAGTCGTGATGGTTGAATGTTAGTGACAGTGTGACGTAGATCTGTCAGGCTTTTCTAATCCTAGAGTTTCACCGTTTATTTTCTATCAGGAGCTAATGCAGGAGATAGGTGTAGGAGACCGTTTTCATGTTCAGCCAGAACTTGGCCATAAAAGTAGCAACACAATTGGGATTTTGAAAGACCAAAACAAATCTCTTGTACCAGATATTGATGGAAGAGAAAAAAGAAAGATTCCTGACTTTTATCAAAAGGGCAACCTGCATCCACCAAGTATGAAGCCAAAGCAGAGGTGACAAAAATTGCTGTTCTCCCCTCATCCACTAGAGGCTGAAACCAGAAAGCAGCAAGTTCCCATAGACTCCCATGTTAAAAATGCCAACTTCTTAGCAGAAATAAGCATGATTACAGCCTGGTTCAAATAACCATTTTTGGTTAAACAGGTCAAGTTTACAGTCAGTACAACTCTGATGGGTGATTGGTGATTGATAGGAAGCAGATCAGCCATCAGCACTAGCAGTTTGCCCTCCTCCTTGCTCCAGGGAAGGCCTCAGCCTTGACCTCACATTTAAAGTGTTATAGCCCAACAGGCAGAGGGTAGCAGAGTCACTCAACTGCCGTTTTATAGCTAAAAATGCCTGCCAACCTCTGCTAGTTTCAGTTATCTCAGTTAGAACGTTCATTGTCTCAGAGTTTGTTGGGTGTCAATCATCTGCCCCAATCTCACAGCTCCACTCTCAGCTCCAGTTTTTAATTGTCCTAAAGTGAAAACACGATTTTAATGCTCCTGTAACTGTGACGGTGTAATGCTCTAAACAGATTTTTTTTCTGGTTGACTGAGGCAACTGTAAAGCTTGCCGACCCCAATTCCAAACATAGAAAAACCCAGGAAACATCCATGGTGTGGGTGCGGCGTGCCGTGGCAGTAGCTGACTCAACCTGGCTACCTTGGATCTCATCATGTTTCGCTGTAATCTCTACACAAAACCGGCACCAAGGATTCCTTTGATTCCAATATTATCCCAGACGTCAGCTCAGATCTCCTGTCAGCCTGTTCCTAATGCACAGCGACAGGAGCCCTGCTGCGAGGACCCCGCTCTGTCGTCAAATCGGGCAACCAGATGGACAGCTCAGCAGCAGGAGGGGACCCGATATCAGTGTCAGCAATCAGATCTCACCCACTGAGAAGTGTGTGTGTGTGTGTGTGTGTGTGTGTGTGTGTGTGTGTGTGTGTGTGTGTGTGTGTGTGAGTGTGTGAGTGTGTGTGTGTGTGTGTTTCTACAGAGAATGCACGGTGCAAAGTGATTGTTGAGAGCATATGTGCTGACTGCGGCCCGAGTGTGTGCTGAAATGAAGATTAATGAATAAGGACCCGGTAAAGTGTGTGCAGACGAAACTGAAGAGTCGATGGACACATCGAACTGCGAGCTGGTGTGTGTGCGTGTGTGTGTGTGGTGGTTTGTGAAAGTGTGTGCAAGGTTATATTGTATCTTTGAACTTTTCAGCACCTCTTGTCCCACAGCTGTGAAGTGCCGAGTGACATGAGTGAGACTCACAAACCTTCACTCGAATAGCAAAATTCAACAAGTCCACAGAGTTTCCCATGTGTCTCTGGTGTGTGCGCGGTGGGAGGGGGGGTTGGCCCAGAAGAGCAAAACGGATTAAATAATATATCAGTTACACAGATCCAGATGCAAGTATTTCATTTCTAAACATATCGATTGTGACACCACCAGCTGAGCAAACATCAAGCACTTAAAATGTCACGATGGAGGGAGACAAAATCTCCAGTGGACATTCAGACAAGGAAACAATTGTTGGTACCTTCGGTTAATGAAAGAAAAACACAGTGGTCACAGAAATAACTTGAATCTGGCAAAAGTAATCATGAATAAAGATTCTTCTTTGGTGTGTTTTTGCTGTGTTGAAATTCTAATTCCATCTTTTAGTTTTTTTTAAAACACAGAAAGGTTTTATTTACCTGCAACGTTTTGTTTGCGGCTGCAAACTTCATCAGGCTGACGCTGATGGTGGCGTCACTTCCTTCTCCGTTTATCCACGGGCAGCAGAGGACGTTGTCGCCCTCTTATTCCCTCTGTTATTAGGTAACACAGATCAACATTGCAAAAATAGCGTAGAACTGGCAAAAGAACTAAAGGAAATTACAATAGAAGACAACAACATACTCATCTCACATGACGTCACATCTCTGTTCACAAAAACACCAACCCAAAAAACCATAGACATAGTAGTTAACAGAATCAGACAGGACAAGACTTTACACAAAAGGACAAACCTCACAGCAGATGATATAGCACAACTGATAGGACTGGTAGCTAACTCCACTTACTTCACATACGACAACACAATATACAATTAACTGGAAGGCTTCGCCATGGGTAACCCGTTATCAGCCACCCTGTGCGAGTTTTTCAAGGAAGACCTAGAACAAAAAGCCATAGCCACTGCCCCCCCAAACTGCAAAATAAAATTATGGAAACGCTACGTAGATGACATACTGGAAATCATACCAAAAGGACAAACAGAAACACTAACACAACACTTGAATAACATTGACGACACAGGCAACATAAAGTTCACATGAGTCAGAAACAGAAGGCAGTATAGCGTTTATGGACATGAAAATAACCAGGCAGACCGACGGGACCCTAAACATAAACACATACAGGAAACTAACACACACAGACCAATATCTACATATTATGGACATCAGAACACCCTACCATACACAAAATGTCAGTAATCAGAACATTATATCATCGAGCAAACATGATAAAAGAAGAAAGAGACCGTAAAAAAGAGGACAAACACATACAACACGCTTTAAAGACCTGCGGATACCCGACATGGGCAATAAACAACGAAAAACAACAAACAACAACAGAAAGAAAAGAACAACCAAAGCAAAGAACCAGAAACCCAGAAAAAAAGAACCAAAACCAGTGATAACCCAACCATACATCAGAGGCATAACAGAAAAAATAAGAGCAACAATGAAAAAACACAACATAAACACACCAACAAAACCATACACAACAGTTAGAAACAGACTAGTGCACCCAAAAGACAAGATACCAGCTGGACTTAAATGTGGAGTCATTTACGAAATCCCATGCAAACTCTGCAATAAAACATACATAGGAGAAACCGGACGCCAACTCAACACACGAACAATAGAACATAGAAAGGAGTGTGAGAAAGAAACAAGTCGAAAACACACAAGAGCAGCAAAACAAGAAGCAGGAAGCACAATAAAGAAGTCAGCCGTAACAGGATCACTGCACAAGAGAAAACCATGTTATGGACTGGGACAACACGAGGATCATAAACACCGAACAACAGAAATACAAAAGATGGATAAAGGAAGCCATAGAGATAAGGAGACGTGGATGTGGGACCATGAACAGGGACGATGGAGTTAACTCGTTGGATCACGCATGGGACTGCATCGTCAGAGTGTGTGTGTAAATGAACATGTGTGTGGGTATACATGTTCTTATGTGTTTTTAGGTATTTTTATTCTCATTTATTGTGGTTGTTGTATATTTTAGAGAGCGAACGTCTACCGAAGACAAATTCCTTGTAAATGTACTTTTACTTGGCCAATAAATCTGAAATCTGAAATCTGAGAGGGGCGAGCGGACAGCAGAGGGCGGCAACGTCCTCTGCTGTCCACGGATAAATGGAGAAGGAAGTGACGCGCCACCATCAGCGTCAGCCTGAAGACGTTTGCAGCTGCAAACGAAACGTTGCAGGTAAATAAAACCTTTCTGTGTTTTAAAAAGAACTAAAATATTGAAATCAAGATTCTATCCATCAGATGGATGAATAGACAGAAGGATGGATATACTGCCAAACAGATGGAAAGAAAAATGGATGGATGGATGGATGGATGGATGGATGAATGGATGGATGGATGGATGGATGGATGGATGGATGGATGGACGGATGGATGGAGGGATGCTGATACTGGTTTGTTTTAGTATAAAATCCAGATGAAGCTCACCTCATTAGTCATAACAGATGTGTAAATCATCTGCATCCATCACTTCCATCCCTTTGCAGGATTTCCGTTTGTTTTCCCATCATCTATAAAGCAGGAAAGAATCTCAAACAGAACATCTCATTTACTTCAAACGCTGTCAAAACTTTGGTTTGAGCTCTAAAACGTGTAAAGATAAATTACTCCAGAGCTAGTTTTTCATTTCTCTTTTTTATGACTGAACATGATATCTTTTTTCTCATGATGCTTTCGTTTTTCATTCCTCGGTGCTTCCGTCTCTATACATCTCTATGGATCTGCCTGCCTCTCCATCGATCTGTCAATCTATCCATTTACTCAGCAACATCTGTCATTCCCCGTGTCACTTAAATCATCCATCCATTAGACCATCCGTCTTTCAGGCAACACTCTCAGCTCATCCCTCTTTCGTTCATCCGTCCATCCCTACTATTGTGCGTCAGTGACATTGTTCTGACTGCTGGTGCGATCCCAACCTCTGTTTTCTGTCGGCTGACAGATGTGCAGCAGAAAATGATGCCGTTTCACACAAAAAATAACACCTGGGTACGTTTCAGTTATTTCTTCACGTGCATTTAATGTCTGAGAGTTTTAATCAGACTGTGTTCAGTGGTTTAAGAGATGCTGTACTGCCCACCTTTTGTATTCCTGCAGTAGAAAGAACCAGCGTGATGTCATGTTGTCGTCGTTCACACAGGTGGTGCCTCTGTGGACACACTCTACTCACAGAGGCTGGAGAGTTCAGGTTGTACTGTATAACTCTAGCGCGCGTGTGTGTGTGTGTGTGTGTGTGTCCATGTGTATTGACAGGGGCTTAGAAACCAGGGCTCTTTTTTTATAGTGACATACTGGACCGGTTGTCAAGGTGACAGGCCCTGACAGCACACTCCAACCAAACCATCAACAGCCTCTCACTGAGTAAAAACACACAGATCTCTCTTTCTTTTTTCTCGCTCAGTCCCTCCACTCTCCTGAAAGCTCACTCTGTGCTTTTCCCAACGTTCCCAAACACTCCTCCTGCCTTTGACACTTGTTTCCTTTCACTACAAGTTCAAACTAGCAACTCTTTGCAAACGCAGATCACCTTCGCCCTGCTTGGGCTCATTTCAATGCTCACGCCACTTGTTGGTTGTAATGGGATGTCTTGGTGCAGTTTGGTCCACCCACCCAGGTGAGGATCAGGTGTTGAGAGATAAAACAAGGTAAATTGACATCTGAGGAGCGAGTGAAGATAATTTATTGTTCCCATCTTTTGTTTCTCAGTCACATTCCTGTCCCAGTTTGCATTTCTATCTGTCAGTCATCTTTCTTTATAGTTGGTGCTCTTTATTCTCTGGTTTCACTGGTTTGTCTGTTTGTTTGACAGCCAGGAGGTCTGCCACCATACCAAACCTGTCAAAGCCTGTCAAAACCCTCTTTCTGCCCTGCGGGTGCTCTCGCACTTTGCAATCAGAGGAATAGAAGACCTGGAAGAAAAGCTAGCTTTTCATGAATGACTGTGCATGTGCGATTGATCAGCTGTTGGGTCACATCCCAGTGATCTGAAAGCCATGATAGATCTTGTTGAGGCAGCAAGTCCACAGAGGATCTTTTATTCATTCTACAAATTAAATTTCACCCGTAAATTCAATCCTGTTATCTGTTTACCGATGCATTTGCCTGCAGCTCAAACCCCGAATGATGAGTTGTTCGTGGTTTTGTTCTGCCCTGGCTTTACCCTTGTCTCACGGGACTTTCACAGGCAAAAATCAAATCCAGGTCCAGTGAAATATCAGAGCAAGCACTAACACAGGAAGTCACATTTATGTGATTCAAAACCCCAACATTTCTCTTTGAATTCATGATCAATTAAAATTGCTGAAAAAGCTAAAAGCATCCTAAAATGGTTTAAACACAACCTTAACAGAGCAGTAGAGTCTCAGGCTATGGGAAAAACAAACATTTTCCTGGTCATCTTCAAAAGCATTCTTATTTTCAAATCAAATTTCAGTGATCTCTCTCTGAAAGGATGTTTTTGTTTTCGTTTATGTGGTTTGTTTAGTAAAGACGCTAGCAGGAGTCAGGAACTTTGTATTCTCAAGAATATTAAATTTCTTCTTAAATCGTGCAGAATGTAAACTATTTAGATGGCTTGTTTGCTGATAATCTAAAATAATCAGATTATCAGCAGCCTACAAGAGAGGGATTAGCATAGATTAACAAAAACTACCTTGGGCTAGCATTAACTAGCTTGGAGTAACACAAACGTGAACTAACACGGATTAGCAGGAAGTAACAAGACTGAACTTGGAATAGCTCGGTTCCCTTTCAGTTCATCCACTCGGTAGGTACAATGCGACATCACGCCCTCGTGTGGCCTGGCTGAAGCCACATCTAGCGACGCCTTTAAAGGCAAGTGAGCAGGACGCTGGGTGGTGGCCCCGCCTTCCACCTACAAGGCCCCAGTGTCACCACCTTTTCTTAGTTCTTTCTTACGCTCTTCACCTTGCTGATAACATATAAGTACAAATAAACTATTGTTTGCTATGCTATTAAAAAGTTAGCTTAACTACTTACTGGTGTCGATTTTGCTGCCTTCCGGTCAGCGTTCGCCCACTGAGTGCAAAATTTTCGTGGCTCTATCTGCTTTCTGCCTCCGTGCTCTTCACACCAACAGAGCTCTCTCGGACCCACAAGCTTGCGAGTTCTGCCACCAGCTCTGCTGTCCCACGCTCAATCGGCATGTGGACTTCCTCTGCAGGTTCACAGCAGGACCCCATGCTCTCTGTAGGTGCTTTTATAGGACGCACCATGCCAGCATATCGGCGTAATATTACCGCAATGGTATGTCTACAAACGAGCCATGCCGGCATGGTGTTGCGCGAATATTGCAGCATTTGTTCCACCTCTCTTGGTAGTAATATTGCCGCATCAGCCCCTTGCCTCTGACGGCTAAACGCGTGTCAGCCCCTCTAATCCCTTTGGAGCGACTGTGTGACTTGTTCATTCAAAACCCTAACTGCATCGTTCCGTCCATTTGAATAAATACTTACACTTTTTCTTTGGACATAATGGAATTGCATATTGGACCTAGTCACTAAGAAACACAAAGTCCGAGTTAAAAAAAATAGTTGTTAATTTACTGTGAAACCCACAAACACGTATGATGAACGTGTTTTATAATTTATGATGCCAATGTAGAATGTAAATTTAAACAAAATGATTTACAAATATAGTAAACAATGCAATTTTACAAAACTATCTGCAGGAAAATGGAAGAAACGTTTTATTGGTTAACTATTTACACAGCTCAAAATAATTGTGCCAAAATAAGTAGCAATGCTGCTAATGCCTTATCAACATTTAACCTAATATTTACTATTATTTACATAAGGATAGGATTTTGTGCTTTCCCATATAAAACAGAGTTTATTTGTGCCATTCCAAGAAGCAGCTACTGTCTACTATGGACAGAAGAGCACTTCAGGCCTGGCACTTCCATGTGACAAAAAAAAAAAAAAAGTAAAAAAACGATGATTTGGGCTATGGAAAGATAGCTGGTAGCTGGACTCCTGTTTGTCTTCGTGGCTGAAACCTGCTTGCTCCTGACAAACTCCTCTGTCTTCCAAGCATCACAGAGGGGGAGTGGCTCTCCTTCACTCCACAGAGACATGACAGCTTCCTCTTTGTCTGCCAATACCTCATCTTCTTTTTGTGATCCAGCCCCATTGTCTCCATGTCTAAGAAGAAGGATTGATCCACACATCATCATTTAAACCTTTGCTGTGGCCTCAGATACCGGCCAAGTACCCTTTCTTGTGTTCCAGTTAAAAAACAGCTGAGCCAGGCGCGCAGATAGGGTGGGGGACGAGGGGGAGCTGTGCCCCCCCACCCCCCACCCCCCAATTCAGATCGACCCCGATCCGTCCCCCCCAACTAAGGCCAGAAAGGTAACAAAATCGGAGGATAAGCGCTTGAAGCTCCTTTTTCCAATTACACTGAATGCAGCATGACGTAAACAAACACCGACTACAGAGGAGCCAAAGTGGTTGCTGCTAGGATGCAGGATGAAGCGAAAAAGGCAAGCAACGATTACTGCGTATTTAAAAAAGACCAACAGTGTAAGTAGGCGGGACCGATCTGTCTGTTTATGCATGTTGGTTCTAGTTTCTGTACATTGTTGTCGGTGTTGGGACTTACTCAATATAAGTGCCAAAGCCTCATTGCTGACTTGAACAAGTCTCATCTACAAATATGATCCCTCATGAAGTTACTACTTCACACCAGAAGATAGTGGAGATGTGTAACCTTCAGGCTGAGCAAAGTTTGGGAGTTTTTAGAGCTTGAAAAGTCCCGCCAAGAGGCTCCCAGTCGGGGAGAGGAGGAGACGCGCGCAACATGAGGAGCGCAAATATTAGATAAAACGTATAATTGCTGGCAGGTCTGGTCTTTGTTGACTGATGACTTTGTCTGCTAATGACTGACTGATTATGAAGCAGAATATTGACTCTGATGAAGAAATTCACTCATCCAGCTGGGAAGATTGACGCTGCTGCAGCATCAGACAGCTGGTGCTGCACGAGAGGTGTGTGGAGTTTACAAGCTCCAAACGTTGGGTTTGATGTTGGTTTAACCTTCTCTGGGACGTGATGGACGTAGAAACTATGGTAAAACACCGCAAACGTGACAGAAGTAGCGGCAATGTAAGAAAAAATAAGCCGGAAAAAAGAGGCAGATGCCGATGCGTTCGGTATGGAAGTCAAGTGTGCCACATAATCATAAAGCAAGTAAAATATAAAATTTAAAAAGATGTTTATATATTTATATATAAATTAAAACTTTCCAAATGTAATGAAAATGTATAAGTAACGTAAAAATATGAAGGAACATCTGTTGGTCAGGCTGAAAAGTTTGGGAACCACTGCTCTAAGTGATAAGTTAATATTGTTTCTTATTATATTTTATGTGCAGTTTTCTTAGGGCGTTTATGTTTTCTGTAAAGATTGGTATGCTGAAACTCATTTCATGTTTAGCATAAAGCATGAAGTTTTGGTTAGTAATTGATTGGGAGAATAACAAATGACTGAATTAAATAGTGGGGCGCCTCTGTCAGTGCGCCCCAGGGCAGCTGTGGCTACATCGTAGCTCATCATCATCAGTGTGTGAATGTGTGTGTGAATGGATGAATGATGCACTGTAGTGTAAAGCGCTTTGGAGTCCTTACTCTGAGAGGCGCTATACAAATGTGGATCATTTATCATTTATAGTGTTGATCAGGCAGAGCTTTGTTGCCAGTGTTCAACTGCATAATGGCTTCAAACACGTATATAAAAGTTATTTTTACATATACCGTTGGATGAAATTACACAAACTGACTGTGCTCTAGTTAAGGTGCTTGCAATAGTTTTTGTATGTGTATGTGCACATGCATGTGTGTGTGTGTGTGTGTGTGTGTGCATGTGTTTGGGGGAGGGTACATTGGAACTTTGTCCTCCCCAGTTTGAAAATCCTATCTGCGCCCCTGAGCTGAGCTGCTGGACATTCCTCATTCTCATCCTCCTTTATAGAAAACCATTAAACTACAGCGTAGTAACAATCTATCTGTTCATGCCTATATCTAAAGTATCAAAAAATAAAAATAAAAATAAATAAGTAAAGCATTCCATTAATGTCTGTCTCACTGTATACTCCACTCTGTGACAGCTCTTCATTGCTCTTTTTTCACGCCACCGTCACTTGTGCAGCCTTCCTCTGTCCCTCAGCAACAAAATGCTACTAAACCCATTCTTATTGGTTGAATATATGAGATTTTTACCAACATCAAATGGATATAGTATTTTGGTGCGTTATTTTTTATGTTTGCGAACACATTCCCACTGATCACAAAATCGTGGTTTTCACAAGTTCTCTAATGGTCTAAAGAAAGGTAGTTCAATTATTTTATTACATCTTTGGTTTTACTTGGCCTATTAACAAAATGTAAAAACTGGTGTAGTCTATATGCCTCCTTTTAAACATAAGTTGAAATCGAAACTCAGATAGGCAGAGTCACGCTGCTACAATGTCCCAAATCAGACTAGTTCAAAAGACAGATTCACGTCAATAGACTCTAGAGTGTTAAGATCCTCCTTCTCACAAATAAAGCTCTTAAATATCAAGCTCCATCACACATCAGTGATCTGATTGTTCCATATGTTCCTAACAGAGCACTTTGCTCTCAGACTGCAGGTTTACTGCTGGTTCCCAGAATATCTAAAAATAGGATGGGAGGCAGATCTTTTAGCTATCAGGCTCCTCTCCTGTGGAACCAATTCCCAGCTTTAGGCCGTGAGGCAGACACTTTGTCTACTTTTAAGACTAGGCTTAAAACATTTTTATTTGATAGGGCCTATGGTTAAAATCTGATGTTAGCCTAAATCTGGACAAGTGGGGGAGTAGAGGGAGGTGGAGTGTACAGTCGGTAAAGACGACTCTCCCTTGCCCTGCCTCCAACATGCCTCCATCTAAAAGGCTAGGTTATCCAGAGTTAACTCTGTAGTTATCCTGCTATAGGCTTAGAATGCTGGAGGACACACTGACCACTTTTCACACTCTGCTACTTTCTTCTACAATTTGCTCTTTAACTGTATTATTTCCTGCTATTTCAGCTGTTAACTTTATTTTTTCTCTAAGTGTTTTTCTCCCCAAAAGAGGCTACAATGATGTTCTGCTGAGCTGTGGCACCCTCATGGAGGGGGGCATCGGCTAGCACACTGCTGCTAACCATTTAAACATTCTCCCTCTCCTGGTAATAACATTTTACTTTCTTTGACATTGAATGTGCTACTACTAGTTTACCCGTTTAATTATAGATTCACTAGGATAAATACAATAAAATGTATCTCTCACTAAATAGAATATTTACTAAGAAATCACAATGTAACCATAGAAACATTACTAGTTGTGTGTGTGTGTGTGTGTGTGTGTGTTACGTCCTCTATTGGTGGATATGGAGAAGGACGGGGAGTAACACAGAGGCATGTGCTTCAGTTGTGGAAATTGTAAACACAGATTTATTACAAGGATTTTAAAATGACAAAAAGCTCCAAATCTAAAAGTACTTAAACACATTGTTAAAATGGCCAAGGGTTCACGTTTAAAACAGACATCAAATGCTCCCAAACATTCACAAAACAAAGTCCACTGACTTAAACACAAGTTTGGGAGCCAAGAGGTAACCAGCACTCTGGTCCCTCGTCTGTTAAAAACCTCTAAAAGCTCTTAAGCTTCACTAAGCTTAAAGAACTAAAACCCATTTAAAAGCCATTAAAACACAAACAAATGGAGCACATGCGAGAACTGGCACAGATCCAGTCTCTCCCTTCCTCCTGGCAGCTCTCCCTTTTATGCTGCTCAGGAGGTGATCAGCCCAAGTGAGTGCAGCTGTGCAGCTAGGAGGTGGAGGAAGCACTGATTGTCCTCTGCAGTGTCAGATTTCTGAGGCAAACGTGTGTGGTGTGTGTGTGTGTGTGTGTGTGTGTGTGTGTGTGTGCTCTGTCTTCTCCTTCCCCAGTGAGTCGTGGTGGATGGCTGCTTATACTGCGCCAGGATCCTCTGGAGGTTTCTTCCTGTTAAAAGGGAGTTTTCCTCTCCACTGTCGCTATATGCTTGCTTAGTATGAGGACTAGTCAATGACTTGATGCAACCTGCTGAGTTCCTTATATAGGAAACTTTTTACTGATTGGCTTAATGAACTGACCTGTATTGGAATGTTTACTATGTGAAGTGCCTTGAGACGACGCGTGATTTGGCACTATAGAAATAAACTGAATTAAATCGAATTAATGTTACATTTTGAATAATTGCATTTTGTTTTGTACTTAATTGTGTTTTGTCTTGATTTTCTTCATCACCACTTCTCTGTGGAAAAGTTGTCTGATTTACCGGTCCATGATGCAATAAAGCTCAAGGTCAAGATGTCAGTGTTAATTGCAATAATGCATCATGAGTAAAAAATGGCAGAATCTGACAGAGTCTGACTTGTGATGTCCACTAGTGAGGTTTTATCTGCGGTAGTTGGGAGAATGTTGTAAAGTCTAATCAGTGGGGAAGGTTTTATTGTGATATCCTCTGGTTACGTTTTTTTACCCGGTTCTCCTGTGGGTCTTTCTTTCAGCTCCCTTGTGAGACTGAGAAACCGCTTTGAACTCATGCTTCTAATGGTTTTTAGTGGTTTTCCACGAGGGAAATATGAAAAAATTGAATTAAAACTTATGAGACACACATTTCTGCTGCCCTCTTGTTGCTCTTTGCTTTGTAATGTCAGAAGAACACAGACTCAAGACAATCCTTCTGGTAAACTGGACAAAACGTAAACCTTTGAATTTTTTATCCTCCTAGCCGTTGATCAAACCCAAATGAAGTTTCTAAATGCACGCCTAAGGGCACTGAAGCCCCCCGGGTGAAGAGACTGAGCTATTTTGGCCTTTGGGTCTCAACTGGCTGAGAGACGCCTCCATTAATCTGAGGCTTCTGACAACTGTCCGTCACCAGCTCAGGGGGATTTCCGTACGTTCAGCTGCTCATTATCACACAGGCGTGAATTCTGACACGGCTTCTCTCATCGGATCCTACCTCCACATCCAGCCTCGGGACAAACTCAGGTGCCCGAGGCAGACGGATGCATGGTGGTATGCGTTTCTCTCCTCAGTAGCAGCACAACCCTCGCTAAATAGCTTTAAAGTCAGGACTAAAAAAACACAAACCTGTCCGCACAATCTGCGCCGTGTAAACAGAGTGTGTCAGTGACGAGTGGATACACAAAAGCTTTTAGCTGACGGTGTTGACACTGAAATAATAGATTCTGCAAATACCCGGCGCTGACAGGCTGTCCTTGTGTCTGATAGAGTTAAACAATAGCTGCTGATGACAGGCAGAAGTTGGAACTGCTCTACAAGTTTAACTGGGCAGAAACGGTTGTGTCTTCTGACAGATGGTGAATCAGAACTCAACATCAGACCAGTCTGTCAAACTGAAAGAAGCTTTTTCCTTTTTTCGCATAAATTGACAGAATTTTTTTACTTTAAATGTTTCTGGGAGGCTATCTAGGAAGGTAACTGCTATAGGTCTATTAGATTTACATTTACACCTCTATCAGGTAGTCCGGGGCGTGGATTTGACTCCTGGCTGCACCAGTAAAGCCAGATTCTGATGCTGTAGATTTTCTATTAAATATTTATATAAACTCTTGTTTACATGAGCAGCTGGAAACGTTTAGAAACTAAAGCTGTTTCATTGTTGCAGCAATACTCGTTGGTGTTGGCTGAACTCAGACTATCAGTTAGCTCATCAGTCCTGCAGGTTTTTACAGAGAAGTTTTCTACATAAAAATAATATGAGTCATTTATAACTTCAACACTTTTCAAAATGGAGATTTGTCAACTAGGCCTGATTCTGTGGTGTTTTCTCATCATTTTAACCCATCGGTCTGCATCTCTGCATAATCTGGATGCATCAGACGGGAAGTTTTTAGAGTGTTGTCTACAAGTAATCGGATAATCCTAATCTGTTAATGCATGAGTACTGAACACTGATGCTCTCTACACCTGAATCAGGATATTTACCAACTTTTAATATGAGCAGGTAAAAACTGTGGCTTCTATACGGGCCTCAGTTCTGCAGCTGTGTTCATATTAACCTTGGCTTAGTTCAGAGCAGATTTGTTGAGTAATAAAAACAAGATGCAACATCTGAATGGGAAATCCCCCGACTTAAAATGGACAGCAGGTTTGCTCACAGCAGACGTGTAAAGCGTGTATCTGCTTGAGAAATGATGTGTGCCGGTGCACATTATGTGGGTCCAATGCTTTAATTGCAGGCAGCACACTTTTCGCTGTCATGTCGTGGCGTGACATGACTTCATCCCTTGAATATACTTCAAATGCCAAAGCAGACTGATCCTAGCTGCAGACGGATCTTTATCTTCATAAATCACACTTATGGGCTCAGACAGTACGAGACAACTCTTACAAAGCTATCCCAGGAAATACTTTGCTCCAGATCTCTTAATTCTCTCTCGCTCATCCATTTGTTCATTTCCCCCTCTGTGACGAACGACTGGCGTTGTGTTGCAGAGAGCTTGTGTGCATCTGTGCTTGCACGCTAAAGATGTTTGCATGCATCCATGTTGCGTTTGTGTCATTCTCTCCCCTGCTGGTGTAACAGTTGCCTCCTTTCCACCATTGTTGCTCAGAACAACACTGCACATGTTCTCTTTCCCAATCCACCATGCACGCTCGGGTCGCTCGCCACCGTCACTGTGCTCACTCACATTGTGAAGCAACTCATCCACATTCATATTTTCATACTTGAGTCCTAATATGATGCTGATTTCAGATCGTTGTTCTCTACAGCTTTAGGGGTTCTGGAGGGGCCCGGTGTCCTCTCGCCCACTCACTCTCACCAGGAGCAGATGGCCCTGGCTGGGCTGGACGGTGTGAATGAGCCCCCTTTGTCTCTGGATGTAGCGTAGCCGCCTAGCCCAGATGGCTTTTGTACCTTTTGTGTCTGAGCTGACTTTCTGCAGAGAGTGGCAGGGTGCGCTGTCTGCTCCGGTGGGTGGTAGCCCTCCTCTTGCTTTCATTAGATTCACTCTGTCTCTGCTTCTTTGTCATTTCACTTTTCAGTTTGATTCACTTTGAACGTTCCGTTCTGGCACGTCACAGGATTAGAAACGCTTTTATCAGATAAATAAAGACATGCTAGCAGAGAAAATGTCCTGCAGATATGAGCCAAGTCATAAATTAACTCAAATCACCAGAAAAGAATCCACGCATGTCGTATTTACGTAACTTAAATTTAAATCATGCGGCTGCAACATACATATAACTTAATTCAGCCTCTTTTCTCTAATGACTTTTAAACACATTCAGATACAATCAGCAGTGATATGTGATCTTTATGTAATGTCGGTAAAAATGAGCTTAGCTCAATGCTTGTTGCAGATTAAAATGTTTCAACATCACATTCTGCTGCAGACTTTGATTAATTTGTTGTTCAAAACTAAATAATTTAAAAAGCATTATGGTAGCATCTTCTTAAAAAATTTAAGACACTGTTTATTTGAAATTTAGTGAAATATTGGGACTAAATGCTGCTAAAAGCACCGAACATTACTTGTTATTTTAAGTGAGACATTTGTCATCATGGAACCAAAGGGAATCAAAATGACTGACGGCTACACAGAAATATAATGAAAGTTTATCAGGTTGTCACAAACTGGCTTGTTAGTTTGAGCCAGTGGGAACATGAATATGTTTTTATGTTTTATTGCTTTAGAGCTGTAAAAAGATAAGAAAAGAGGAGCCAACATTTCCCATTTACAGCCCACCTGCCTGCACAGTCAGGATGGGTTTAAGGCGTCTATCACTTCATCAAGATCAAATTGGATGAGCTTTGTTTACAGGAAGGGGTCAGGACTGAAACGTTTTCCTGGAACCCACCACTAGGGGGTGCTGGTGTTTTTGACTAACTGCTTTTAGAGCGTTTAGCTTGTTTTTAGAAAGTTGTCACCCTGATGTGTGAGAATCTTCTCCCACCGGCAGCCCAGGCTCTCCTCTCCCCAGTCTCCTCCACCTGCTCTTCTGGTGGGATACTGGTGTAGATATGGGGTCTCCAGCATCCTGGAGATAATCCCAAATCCAATCCAATTATCTAAACTAAGTCACGTAGTAACAAAATCTGAGATGATTTGTTTTAACTGGATGCTTAAGTGTTTTCTGAACCACCCAGTGGTGTGGTGGGGTACAACTATTCAGAAACTGAGAGAAAAAAAAAACTTAAAACAGAATTCAAGTTAAAGTTCCAGTGAGCAACATTTGGTGGGTTACATTTCCAAATAGTTCATATTTGGTACATTAGTTGTTTTAGTCAGAAGGAAGGCTTTGAGCTCTCGGCCTGTCACGAGCATAAAAAGCAACCTGTGAGGAGCGTTTTTACGGCGGTGTTAGCACCTACTGTGGTTTCTCCTTCAAGCATGACGAGGGAAGCTGATGTGGGACTTTGGTTCGCTGCCACTTGATCAAACGTCACTAATATCAGATCTTTGAAAGTCAAAATAACGATCCAAACAACACGACCTCTGACCTGGAAACTGAAATAATGTCTGTGTGGATCCAGTCACAAAGTAAACACATGAATCAGTAGGTTGTGTGTTGAAGCCATCTCTTATATTTGACTTGATTAACATGAGTCGTACAGAGTAACCGGGCTGGCTGTGTGTGGCGACGCCTGTTTTTCCACTTTCATGCAGAGCCGACTAAACATTTTGTTTTGCTGAAGGGAATTTGTTTGTGGTTGCTTGATTTTCCATCATGAGCTCAAAGTTTAAAGCCACACGCTCACTCAGGAAAATCTCAGTCAGCTGCTTTTTGTGAGTGATCTCAGGGTCTGGAGTGGTTGTGATCATGGCGCTAATCAGCCTGTGTGGGTACCGGCTAACTGAGACGCAGATGCCATGTTCAAATTGCATAACATGGATGTGTGTGTGTGTGTGTGTGCTTTCATTTGTGCCACCGAGCTGCAAGAAGTCACATCAGCACACCAGCTTCTCTTGTTTCCATGCAACAGCTAATTTACGGCTCAGATCCAGTCTAATGAATCTCCACATCTATGCTAACAAGGGCCTCACCTGACCTTCTGATACGTGCACTCCTCTGCTGCAATACGCTGATCTGATAGCAGCGAGGCATCATTTGTTCCTGATTGCCCTCAAGAAGCTCTGTGGCACGCTGGCTGGCTTCAGAGCCAAATCCCTGCTAAAGACAGTCAGCTTGTCTGCCTGGCTGCCTGGCACTCCGGCTGACTGTATTTACAGCAACCTCTGGAGGAGAAGGATCCCATTACCACACAGAGTATACACAAGTCATCAATCAGCAGGGAGGTAGACAACACGAGGCAGACGGAGGGAAGGAACTGTTTTATTGGTGCTCTTACACCCACAACACACACACATACACACACAGTCTGATGTTTCAGTTTCAATCTCTTTCTCTCCATGACCAGATCAAATGCAGCAAATAAAGATGATGTCACTATCCCACAGCTGTCCCTACCACTCAGAGCTCCACTTCCACACTGTGCACGCGTGAGTGTGTATGTGTATGTGTGTGTGAGAGAGAAGGCTCCACCGAGGTCAAATCTCTCGCTTTCTCCCACCCTTTAATTCTCTCTCCTCTCAAAACTCTGGGGATTCTGCACACTGCGCTGAAAGCAATGGTCTGGATCATGTTCCCTCTGCGAGCCACACACACAATTTCTCCCTCCCACTCAAACACACACCCAAAAACACACACACACACACTCAGGCTGTGTGCTCCAATTCTGGCTGCCGGGAACGGTGTGGGGGAAGAGTGGGAAAGAGAGGGGAAATGAGAGGAAAGTAGGGATGCTTTTACAGCAGCACCACCACAGAGTGTAACAATGTTTAATTCACACACACACACACACACACATGCACACGCACACACATGCACACATGTGCTCGCGCGCGCACGCACACACACACATGCACGCGTGCAAGTGCACACACACACACACAAAAACCACATTAGCTTTATTTATGCATAAAGTTTTTTTGTCATTAAAGTAAAACATTTTAATTTTTTTTTCAGATAATAAAACCTTTTCCTGTAATCTACGTTATTAGTTCTGTTTACAAATCCTTTGGTGGTGTGTGTTTTACATGATGGTAAATGGCCTGTATTTGATATAGTGCCTTCTAGAGTCCTGGAACCCCCCAAGGCGCTTTACAACACAATCAGTCATTCACCCAATCACACGCTGGTGGGGATGAGCTACATTGTAGCCACAGCTGCCCTGGGGAGAACTGACAGAGGCGAGGCTGCCAAGCACTGGCACCACCGGTCCCACCGACCACCACCAGCAGGCAAGGCGGGTTAAGTGTCTTGCCCAAGGACAGAACGACAGCGACAGACTGAGCGGGGCTCAAACCTGCAACCTTCCGATTACAGGGCGAGCACTTAACTCCTGTGCCACCGTCGCCCCCTAATGATGTGACGACAAACGTGCCCACATGAAGTCTAAATGAAGACAAACATTGTATTTTACTAATAAAGTTATTTTAAATGACAACAAAACCAAGCAAATCGAAGCTGAACCGTCACATGACCTACAATACCCACAATGGATCCCTGTAAATGCTAGCATTATACACAATAATGGGTTTTAATTAACAGGATTAATCCTTTAGACATTAATGGTTAACTCTGTAAAAGAAAATATAAAAAAAACACAACATAAACCTTAATTACTACTAATAATAATATTAATAATAGTAATAATAATAATAATAATAATAATAATAAATAATAATAATTATTATAATCGTTAATAGTAATAATAATAATAGTAATGAACAATAAATAATAATTATAATAATTATTATTATTAGTGTTAATAGTAATAATAAAAATAATAATAAGTAATAATAGTAAATATTATTATAATAAAAATAATAATAAGTAATTATTATTATTATTATTATTATAAAATAATAATAATAACTATTAATATTATAAAAATAATAATAATAATAAATAACAAATGAAACAGAATACCTTCAACATATTTCTCAGACTATTGGCTTTTTATAACTTCTTTCTTCAACATTATAACCTTAATCTTTACTAGATTTTTTTTTCTAGATGTCCTTAGTTCAACAGAAAATAAACAATTGTGTGTCTGAAACAAACATTAAATCCCTTCAGCGCACATGCATTTTATTTATCTAAATTAAACCAATTATGAATTTAGTCCCAGACCAGCCAGCTAACTTACATATATTTCTGTCTGCAGCAGTAAAACACACCAGCTCCTGACTTCCAGACTCCCACGTCCACTCATCACTTCTAAAACGTGTCTGTTTTTAAGGATAGTGTAACATTGTTCCAAGAAAAAAGAGATTAGCCGCCAAACGGAGCACTTAATCTGGCATTAACCTCTGCATGTAAGCTTAATTTAAAGAGTTTTATTATATCAGAGGTAGAGAGCTTCCTGGAAGGGAAACATGAGTGCTGCAGTAAGTGCAATCACTTCAACGCCCGTGTTCAAAACTTTTCCTTTTCTTTTTTGGTTTTGAAGTGAATGACGTATGGAAAGCTGCTACATCTAATCAACACTGATTTTGTTTTGTTGTTTTACGTCATCACACATTGACAGGAACTAAATCCACATCTGGATTTTCATTCCAGCTTCTTGTTTGTTCTTTAGTGGAAAGGAGACTTCCAGCAGACTCAGCCTCTGATTGGGAGTGTAGAAGTGACGTTGATGAGATGCTTCTTGGTCATGTTTTTTTTAGTTTTCATCAGCGAAAGCAGGCTTCGATCATGTGAGTCTGACTTCCAGCATCTCGCGTGTTCAGCTGCATCTCAGGGAGCGGGTTGGAGGTCACGGAGTAGATTTCTGTGTGGGTGTCTCCAGACCTTTTGACCTCCCCCTTCCCAGCGAACAGCAGCCAAACTGGTCATCCAACTGGGAGCAGGGATGAGGCCCAGGGGTCATGAGGAACAATCAGGGAAAGAGTTTTCTCTTTATTTTATCTTCCTATTTCACCCTGATTCCTCGGATGAATCCTGCTCTCCCAAAGCCGGCGGCTCGAGCGCTGCTAAACACACACGTTCAGAGGAGGAAGGTGCTTATTTTCTTTAGGACAGCGGTGTTTTGGGGATTTATGTGCCAGGCTTTAAGAGGTTTCCAGGGCCCAGGGATCATGAAAGTCACTCAACAGATAAATGACCGTGTAAACATTCAAATGAAGAGAAAGCAAGGAAAGCTGTAAAAAGGCTTGTTTTTGAACCGCCAGAAGCAGCAGGCATTTCCAAACCTTGGTGAGTGTTAATCGCTCAGCAGCGTCGCGTCAGACTAACTGTCACACGTGCTGTCTTTAACATACAACAGCTTCATCATTTCCTAAACAGTTCCTTCATTCCTCCAACCAGTGAGATTGTATTCATCTGTATAAACTTGATTGAGCCTCAAGCAAAAATACGTCCCAGAATTGGAATATGGCAGTTTTTCTCAGCCTTTGCATCAAACACACACACACACACACACACACACACACACACACACACACACACACACACACACACACACACACACACACACACACACACACACACACACACACACACACTTATTCCTCCTCCAGGGCCCCTCTGCTCCCCTTGTCCTTCCCATCCTCCACCACCTTTCTCTCATCAAGGGTCATTTGCTCAGTTTCCTGCTCTCTCCCTCTCTCTCTCCCTCCTCCCCATCTCTCTCTCTCTCTCTCTCTCTCTCTCTCTCTCTCTCTCTCTCTCCCTCCCTCCTCCCCATCTCTCTCTCTCTCTCTCCCTCTCTCTCTCCCTCCTCCCCATCTCTCTCTCTCTCTCTCTCTCTCTCTCTCTCTCTCTCTCTCTCTCTCTCTCTCCCCTCTCTCCTGCTTCTCCCATTGGTGGGTTTTCTACACTGTGATTGGCTGTTGATGTCTGCACCACCTTCTTCACAGCGCCTCCTCCTTTCCCTGGACCCTCCCTCTCTGTGCTGGGACAGCCTCCCCTATGACTCTCCACCTCCACCAGGATGCTCCACCTCCTCTTCAAGCTGAGGGGGAAGTGCACCACCTTGTGGGAGATTCTTCTCACTTAGTTAACTACATTATTCAAAAAGCGCATAAAAGTGAAGAAAAAATGTTAATATTATCTGTGATGACAATGGTAACTAAATACTCAGAAAAAAGACAAGAAAAGATACTTAAAAATAGAGGAAGTTCTATTGCTGGTTGTTCCATCCTCTGGTGCCATCTAGTGTTTACTTGCCATAAAAAGAAACAAAAGCAGATTAAATGAGGTATGAACTGGAACCTAAAAGGACGTCCAGACTCTTTGTTAGAGTCACTCGTCAGTCTACGCCTCCATCTTTAAATGGGAATCTAGCTAGAGCCATGAACACACAACTATTTAGCTTGTGGAAACAATCAGAAGAAGTCCTTGGACTCATGATTTAACCGCTAGCCAATAATGATTATTCTGACAGTGGTACGACTTATCCAGCATCGTTTAGTTGTGTCTGCTCCAACACAACAGTTCAGTTACCAGTCCAGCATGTCCTCAGCCTGTAGAAGCTGATCCAATGACCAAGAACAAGCAATAAAATATGATGCATTTTCTTTAACAAAACACCTCTTACTCACCCTGAGGATATTCAGGGGTTCGTAGGTGAGGCAAAAAGCTGAAAAACACGGATTGTTGCCTCCAATCTCATCCTGTTTTGTGTGATTTTACAACCTTCA
The DNA here is from genome assembly GCF_043380555.1 of Nothobranchius furzeri. Classification (NCBI taxonomy): domain Eukaryota; kingdom Metazoa; phylum Chordata; class Actinopteri; order Cyprinodontiformes; family Nothobranchiidae; genus Nothobranchius; species Nothobranchius furzeri. The sequence goes on along the minus strand of NC_091751.1, from coordinate 29,317,691 downwards.
GAAACCACGTTTTAAATTCATTCCTTGAGATGATCACAGCAGGAGACAGGGGCTGACACATTCTGCTCATGGCCTCAAAAATTCAATTCAATTCAATTCAATTCAAAAATACTTTATTAATCCCAGAGGGAAAATGATTGCTGTTGTAGCTAATAATAATAATCAAGTCATCAAAGAGTTATTGTATATTACAATGGCTGTTGGCAGGAAGGATCTCCAGTAGCGGTCAGTGTTGCAGCGAAACTGAAGAAGCCTCTGACTGAAGACACTCTTCCGTTGTCGGACAGTCTTGTGAAGAGAATGCTCAGGGTTGTCCATAATTTTCTTGATTCTCTGGAGAATCCTTCTTTGCATGATCTCCTCCAGCGGTTCCACAGTCGTCCCCAGAACAGAACCAGCCTTTTTTATTAGGCTGTTGAGCCTTTTCAGGTCCCTGCTTCTGATGCTGCTACCCCAACAGACGATGGCTGAAGAGATTACACTCTCAACAACAGACTTGTAGAAGATCTGGAGCATCTTGCTACAGACATTGAAGGACCTAAGCGTCCTCAAGAAGTGCAGTCTGCTGTGTCCTTTCTTGTAAACAGCTTGGCTGTTCTTTCTCCAGTCCAGTCTGTTGTCCAGGTGAACTCCAAGGTATTTGTATTCCTCAACCACCTCCACTTCTTCTCCCATGATGGAAACAGTGGTTGACTCCACCCTGTTTCTTCTGAAGTCTAAAATCATCTCCTATGTTTTGTTCACGTTCAAAGTCAGATGATTGTTTCCACACCATGCCACAAAGCGCTCCACCAGCTCTCTGTACTCAGCTTCCTGTCCATCTCTGATACACCCGACAACTGCAGAGTCATCTGAGTATTTCTGTAGATGACAGGTCTCTGATTTGTACTGGAAGTCTGAGGTGTACAGGGTGAAAAGGAATGGTGAGAGTACAGTCCCCTGTGGTGCTCCAGTGTTACTAATCGCCTGGTTTGATGTGCAGTTCTTCAGCCTCACAAACTGTGGTTTGTTTGTCAGGTAGTCTTTAATCCAGGCGATAGTTGCGGCCCCCACCTGTGTCTTCTGGAGTTTCTGGCAAAGTACATCAGGCTGGATTGTGTTAAATGCACTGGAGAAATCAAAGAACATGACCCTCACAGTGCTGCCTGCTTTGTCCAGATGACAGTGGATTGGTCATTCATCTTTCTATGCATTCATGCATTCTCTTCCACTTACCCAGGGTTGGATTGTGGGGAGTAAGCCTAAGCAGAGAGGCTCAGCCACTTGGGCCAGCTCCTCCGGGAGAATCCCAAGGCATTCCCAGATATCCTGGGTCTTCCTTTATGTCTTTTCCTAGTTTGATGTACCTGGAAAACCTCACCAGGGAGGTGTCCAGGAGGCATCCTAACCAGATGCCCGAGCCACCTCAACTGGCTCTTCTTGATGTGGAGGAGCATCAGGTCTACTCCGAGTCCCTCCCGGATGACCGTTCTTCTCACCCTATCTCTAAGGGAGAGCCCAGCCACCCTGCAGAGAAAACAAATTCCAGCCGCTTGTATCCGCGATCTCATTCTTTCAGTCACTACCCAAAGCTTGTTACCATAGGTGAGGGTAGGAACGTAGATCAACCAGTAAATCATAAGCTTTGCCTTCTGGCTTAGCTCTCTCTTCACCGCGACAGATTGGTACAACGCCCGCATCACTGCAGACGCAGCACCAATTCTCCTATCGATCTCATGCTCCCATCTTTATAGAACTAGGATTGGGACCAGTGTTGGGAACATTACTTTAAAAAAGTAATTAGTTATAGTTACTGATTACTTTGTCAAAAAAGTAACTCAGTTACTAACTGAGTTACAAGATCATAAAAGTAACTAATTACCAACAAAAGTAACTACTTAGTTGCTTTTTTCATTAAAGAATGCAAGAATTACTACAATAGTAAAATATAAATGACTAATGACTGAACATAATAAAATGTATTTCCAAATGTTTCATATAAAGCTGAATAATTTAAACAAATAAGCACTTAACAGGAGGAACTACTAATAGGAACATTACACTAATCTAGACTATTAAAAGGTCACTGTGTGATATTTAACAAGACCCCAATCAGCTAAAATTTAAGATTGCAAATAGAAACACCTGTAAAGGTTCCCGAGCCTTTAAATGGTCTCTCAGTCTAGTTAAATTACAGAAATGAATGTAATTTTGCACAGTATTCTAATTTTTCCAGCTTCACATAATTGTGTGTTTTTAGTAGCATTTCTGTTGCTGCTAATCTAGTAATGGTTAAATAAATAAATAAATAAATAAATATCCTTTAAAATGACACTAGAAGAGGCACAGATCTGATGGAGGACTTACATACTAACTTGGGTCAGACCCAACCACAGAAGAGCTGAAGCTGGTGGTAAACACACACAGGTAGTTCTGATAACACCTGAGCTCCATGACGTTTGAGACTGATGCATCAGTGCTACAGCAGGACTAAAGACATGATCAGAAACAGGTTACAGCTGGATGATCTAGGAAGGTAGAAGATCAGGACGTCTGAGTGGTGAACAGGTGAGCGGACCTTCGGGACGTCCCGCTGTCATGCTAAGGGCACGGCTGCAGACCCGCAGATTCGCTGCTGCAGCAACAAATCTGCGGGGGGTCTGCAGCCGTAGACAATTCATCACGTCTTCCTCGTTCTTCACGGGCCGTGATGCTCTTAAACATCTACCTCTTTAGCTCCTGATCAGCTGATGACAGCTTCAACACACCGCGCTGCTTAACGCACACATTTCCTTATCAGTAACAGAAACGACGTTTTGATAAAAGAAGACGTAATTAATTAGTTTGCTCGTTACAGAAATAAATATTTTTTATTAACGCGGTTATTTTAAACGGAGTTATTCCCGTCATTGCTCTGTTGGGTCCACAGCATACGGTGACAGTGAGAACACTGAGGGTCTCCGCCCACCCGGCCAATCATCATCGTGTTTGTAAGTGCGTTACCGACACCTCTCTCTTCCTGGCTGCAGCTGAAGTGTGGCGCTCAGAAAGCTTCACCCTGTTGCTCAACGTTCGACAAGCACATAGTAACGCACAACCTTCCGTCCCCAGTAACGGTAACGGCGTTGCAACGGCGGGAAAAGTAATTAATTAGATTATTCCGTTACCTATAAAAGAACGCCGTTAGAAACGCCGTTATACTTAAACGGCGTTACTCCCAACACTGATTGGGACAATATTACATGTAGCTTGTACCAAACTTTGTAACCTGTAACATGTTTTGTAACTGTAACTTTTATTTTGTAGCATGTAATTCTCATTTTGTAACATGAAACTTTCATTTTGTAACTTGCAGAAAACAATAAATGTACAAGTTTCAAATCACAACTCTCAAAACACGCATCTCAGTCTACAGTTACAAAACTTAAGTCTACAAGTACAAAACATTTTGTCCAAATTCTAACTTCCTTCCCAAAGAACCAATGACAGGCTTTATCTGACCAGCCAATCATGAGTCTTGGATTCCTGTAGAAGACAATTCCTGTTGGAAGCAAGCTAGAATTGGGAAAAACTGTTTTGTACTTGTAGACTTGAGTTTTGTAACTGTGACTGAGATTTTTGATTTGAGAGTTGTGATTTGAAACTTGTACAGAGATTTTTTTCTGCAAGTTACAAAATAAAAGTTTCATGCTAGGTTCCAAAGTTACATGTTACAAAATGAGAATTACATGCTACAAAACTAAAGTTACTCGTTACAAAACGAAAGTTATATGTTACGTAACAAAAGTTACGTGTTACAAAACATGAATTACATGCTACAAAACTAAAGTTACCTGTTACAAAATAAGAATTACATGCTACAAAACTAAAGTTACGTGTTACAAAACATGAATTACATGCTACAAAACTAAAGTTACCTGTTACAAAATAAGAATTACATGCTACAAAACTAAAGTTACCTGTTACAAAATAAGAATTACATGCTACAAAACTAAAGTTACTCGTTACAAAACGAAAGTTATATGTTACGTAACAAAAGTTACGTGTTACAAAACATGAATTACATGCTACAAAACTAAAGTTACCTGTTACAAAATGAGAATTACATGCTACAAAACTAAAGTTACCTGTTACAAAATGAGAATTACATGCTACAAAACTAAAGTTACCTGTTACAAAATGAGAATTACATGCTACAAAACTAAAGTTACTCGTTACAAAACGAAAGTTATATGTTACGTAACAAAAGTTACGTGTTACAAAACATGAATTACATGCTACAAAACTAAAGTTACCTGTTACAAAATAAGAATTACATGCTACAAAACTAAAGTTACCTGTTACAAAATGAGAATTACATGCTACAAAACTAAAGTTACCTGTTACAAAATGAGAATTACATGCTACAAAACTAAAGTTACCTGTTACAAAATGAGAATTACATGCTACAAAACAAAAGTTACCCTTTATAAAACGAAAGTTATATGTTACATAACAAAAGTTACGTGTTACAAAACATGAATTACATGCTACAAAACAAAAGTCACAGTTACAAAACATGTAACAAGTTACAAAACTTGGTACAAGTTAAATGTAATATTGTCCCAATCCTAGTTCCATACATCTTGTCCTCACTCGTGTAGCGTCCAGAAATGGTCAATTTTCACCTACATATTGACCTACACAATGTCCGGTCATCTAAAGACCTAATTCCACTATCTGAGTGGAGTTTCTATTCTGTCTTCTAAAGCCCAGAAGATTCTGCAGTCCTTGTTGACATTTCAGGTGGAACAAGATGTCAGCCTATGTGCCCAACAAAGCCTTCTTTTGATAAGACTGCAGGATTGCTCATTCTCATGAAAGATGAACTTTTACAACTCATACATTAAATAATCATTAAATAACAATATGGTCGAATGAACAAATGTTATATGAATACTAATATTAATGTTTCAATAATCTGTGCCTAATTCAATGAAGCTGAAATGAATTGTACTATTACAATGAAACATTTTGGTGTTTGGTTTAACAAGTGAATCATTATCTACACTCATACACAATGTTCAGTAGAGATAAGTTAAAGTTAACGTCACTGCACATAAAGATTCTTTATCCACAGAACTAGAACATTCGTGTGTTCTGAGGTTTGTTTGTTAACACCTCTTAACCTCTTTTGTCCTGATTGGCCGTGTAATCATAACATGTGAATATTACAACAGAATCACTTACGGAGTGATCCAGTTAGTTTTTGAGCAGAACTCCGGACTGACCACCGGGGAAAACTCTAACCACTGCATCTCTTGACAAGCTGTCAAAACCTACACGCTACAGCGGACAGCAAAAACGGTTCCTTCAGCTATTCAGAAACAGCTGTTCTAGACGCAGACGATTTAATCTATCTTTTGTGATCCGGGAGACAACTCTGGACTGACCTGGTCGTACTGCAGTCTTTTCTATGAACTTCGGTACCTTGGGGTCACCCAACCCCCCGACGTCTCGGATCCGAAGGAGAGTCTCCTCAGGGGTATGTAGAACACAGCAAGATTGTGTCTGATGCCATTTTGATAAGAAACAACTTCATAGTTTAATGCAGACCAAATTCTTTTCACACCCAGAACTCAGTTTCTTCTAGATACAAGGTTCTGATAAACACCCACTATAATCACCATACATCCCATCCCATCTACTTATATTCATCCATTACATTCATCTTATTTAACTTGTCTTGTTTTTAATTTGTTTAGAAATTAAATGTCTTACTTTTTATAAACCTGACTCTGTCTGAATTAATACGAAGTGTGTTATGATCACTGAAAAAGCAAAGAATCCTAGAATCTTCTGATTAAACATTCAAAGACCAAGCAGGTTGATATTCTATGCTTATATAGAATATCACATCTTATTGGTCATAAGTAAAAGTAATATATTAAGCTCAAAAGCAACAATATTTACCCCACAACATAATAACCAGTCTATCATGTACAAATCAAAAAACACACTGTGCTATTTCTGACTCATTGAACGGTTGTTTAACTGCGCTGACAAATTTGTAGCCTCCGGAAATGGTCTGTTTTTCCATCTACAGGTCACCCCTTTAGTATCAAGTCATTTGGAGACATAAGTCTTATCTGGAGCTTTAATCTGCAAGAAAGATACTGTCACTTGGCCAAGGTCCCTCCACGCTCATTCTTATCTAAGAGTGTTTTTTAGTCACAGCACAAGACGGATGAACTTTCAAAATTAAATCATATAATGAACAATACTTACCCCATAACATACCCCCACAACACTCGTGAACAAGAACCTGAGATACTTCAACTCCACTCCTCCAATATTCACTGCTTTAATATTAAATCTGTTTACACATCTATACTTATATGTGTAAGGTCACATCACATTTATATTATTAATCAAATATGAAACAGAACTGAAACAAAAACAGCGCTAGAGTTCCAGACCCACGTTGCAATGTTCTGTTTTTGCAGCGGCCTTACTTCCCTACCAACACCTATGTTAGATGCTGGGTCCTCCCCTTTTACTCCACCTGAATCAAGCTCTATGCATAGGAGTGAAGTCTTATCTCTAAACCAGGTAATATCCTCTTTCCAGAAATATTGTTCACTGCTCTAGTTTAAGGATGAGTTCATCCTTCTCCATGACAAGGTTTTGAGCTCTTTGATTTCATTCATCACCATTTCTTCTGATATGTGACCGATTGTTGTTTTTATCTCCTTCATAGATGCAGACATGCAGAAAAATCCTGAGGCCTGTAGTCTGTCTGTTCAGACTGCTTAAATCCCTCTACCCTGCAGGTAAAATGAAATGTCCACGGTGTTACGGAAACGTTAACCCACTTGTTCTCCCTGGGTGCTAGCGCTGCCCAATCCTGGCTCTGGCCTGATGGCTGATGGTGGAGTCAGGTAGCTGTGGCAGCCTGGGCCTGGAAGCTTGTCCAGGTAGATAGATTTGCCCAGCTGGTCAGATGGCTAATTCGCTGCTCACTAAGTTCAAAAGTGCAAAACATGATTCAATCTATTCTCAGATTTGCTCATTTAGTCCCTTAAAAAATCCAAGATGGCTACCTTTTTCCAGCCGTTAGCCACACGATTGGCTCTTGGTACCAACCCTTCTCCCAAATCTCATCTTTGTTAGCCAACTGTTAAATAAAGTGGAAAGTCAAAGCTCAGATCCAGACATTTTCAGAGTTGCATGTTACACGAGGCTTGCATGTTCTGATTGGTTTGGCACAGAAACTCCTGACGTTCCTGGCTCTCACTCGCCTTGCTGCAACGCATCCTCAAAGTCTAGGAAGTCTGGGAAATATGTCTGGTCAATTCAGCTGAAAACTAACAAAGATGGGCAGAAAAAGCTGCAGGAGTGAAATGATCCGATGTCTTATTTAATTTTAGACAACTCTGACAGGTTGGGGAGAAAGAACTCATCATCCTGGAGAACCTGCAAAGACACCTAAGCAGCCCTACAGTTAAACTTTGACCTTTCTTGTTTCACCCATCAGTGACTGGAGCTCATGTTGCCATTAATCTCACAGGCCAATATTTAGATGGAGGTGTTTTGGAGCAGACGTCATCCTGCACATTCTACCCTTAATTAAAGATCATCTTCATTTAAATCACAAGCAAAATAAACACATAGATAACTCTTATGGGTGTTATGCAGCATGGGTGCTCGGACTGTCAAAAACAGAGTTATGACCTATAATCCCATCAAAGACACAGAGTGTTTTAAGAACATGCAGAGAAAGGAATGGGGGCAAAAGCATGTAAGTGCAAAGACGAAAAGGCTGCAGGGGTGGTGAGAGATGAGCATTAAAACATTAGGGAGAGAGAATTACAGTGGCAGAGAGCAAGGACTTGTAGGGAGTGCTGGGAGAGCTCGCTGAAAGAACAAAGGGAGAGGTTTATGGAGGCGCTCTGCAGATAGGACTCAGGATGACGGTCCAACACACCGTCGTAAATCCCAAATCCCACAGTCAACGCGCCGGGTCCAGGGTCAGGGAGGGAAAACACGGAGAAAAGGGCTGAGGAGAGGTGGGAGGTAGACCACGATGCAGAAAAGAAAACTGAAAGAAAGGCCACGCCGAGGCAGGTTCACTCAAACCAGATGTGACTTGATTCTTATCCTCTGAGTTACTGTATGAGCTGCTCTGCTCTCAGAAACCGGACCGGACGGCAACAATTCCAGGTGACGCCACATCCATCAAATTAAAATTCCCTGCTGCTCGTCATCATCACCTTGTGACACAACGGGCATTCCTGACATTCAGGCTGATCCTGGTGCACCTGAGCAACACAAACGCCTGTGTGGGGCGAATACCTGCCATGATGGACTTTATTTACTGAGTGGATTTATGATGGCTAAAATGGAGGAATTGAGGAGTTGAATAAAAGTGGAGACCAAGGAGACCAGAGCACGGATGCACGCATGTACCTGCTCTTCACCCTCTTCTGATTATTGTAATGTTATTTTCATTTAAAACATTATTCAGAGGGATCACAAAAAGTTGGACTTTATACCTTCAAATAGATATTTATTGAGTATGGTTGATATCAAACAGTGGAGTGTTAAACTTGGTGTGATGTCACCGTGGGCTGTAACTTTTCAGCAGTCTAGGATTCTTTCTTCACAACTGGTAGTGAGGGTGTTTAACACCGTGTAAGCTGTCTATCCAACAATGGGCCTGTGCTCCTTGTATCGTGGTATTTATGCCTGTGTATGATTACCACGGTGACCCAAACAACCCACTGGCTGCAGCTTTAACATTTCTGTGTTCAATATACTCCAATAGAAATTAGCATGAAAGAAAATGTCCTGATAGAAACTGGTTTAATATTTTCTATAACCAAGCAGATTAGATGAATAGAACCTTGATTTTTAATTCAATTTAAGTCTTTGGTGTGGCATGTTGTTTCTTTTGCATAATCCAGATTGCTGTGTGTTCGTGTGTGTGTGTGTGTTATTTCCTCTCTGAAAACAAAAGGCATTCAGTTCATTCAGCAGCCTAATTAGTGCACAGATACCTCTATCAGATTTAACTAGCTGAGCCGGATGATTAGTACATCAGTTAGCAATGTTTGAATGGGTCTCTGTGCGTGTGTCGGTGTCTCCACCGTGCGCTACTGCTGACGCACGTGTCCAGAGGTTTAAAATCACCAGGACTGGTCAGTGTGCAGAAAGACATGTGTCCAAACACCGCCCTGGTAGACAGTGTAAAACAGAGCTCCTACCATGCTGACCACAGTGACACTGCTGGCGCTGCTGATGCTGGGGGGTCTCGGAGGGGCTGCAGCATACGACTTCCGTGTCTTTGGGAAATCCATCCACAACGACGAGACCCTGCAAAGCAGCAACGGCAACAGGTACTCGATTAGGAAGCTGCCTCGCCAACAGGTAGGAATCAGTCAGCTACTACTTCTGCATTAATGCTAAAACTTTTTGTTTTTAGTGAACAAGCTAAACAGAAGTCTGGTTTTCGAGTCAGTTAGGAGAAACTTGTGTTTTCTGGTAGATGAACGCTCTCAGGCTCAAAGTAAGTTTGATAAAAGGGCAAAAAACTAAGTCCTTCAGGGGTTCTTCTGAGTTAAAAAATGCTCATGAAATACGTATGTGGAGTAACCGGGTAGGTAGGTGTTAACGTTGAAAACCTGCAACGCCCGCCTTCAGAGGGTTAAACTACAAATGTATCACCCGCAGGTCTGCAAAGTTTAATAACTTTATTTATTGGAGACTAAGAAAACTGTGGTTTGAATCTAGAACTCTTTTTGATTCCCTGTGACCAGCTGATGAGTGGAATCCGCAGAAGCTTAGACTTGGAGAGCTTCAAAATTCACGTGACCCCCACCACCAGCAAGATCAGCCTGCCAACCATCATTAAGCTGTACCCCCCCACTGCCAAACCGCTGCACATGCACGCCAACATGCCCCTGCGCTTTGGCAGGGACAGCAGTGACGACAGGGCACCCAACTCCAGACCCAACATGCCCCAGAGGTTCGGGAGGTCTTGGGAGCTACTCCAGATGTGTGGAGAGTGCCGTGACATCAGAGAGGCTCCAAGCCCCGTCCTCCCACAGAGATTTGGGCGAAATGCTCCTTACTGGAGCCTGCTCAGGACTCTGGCCAGTGAGCAGTTATTAAACACTGGTGTGCGCTGGTAGGAATTACATCATCTTAACTTTCACACAACTCAGTCGGAGTTTTGAGTTGACCTATTTCTTTGTATGTCTGTTTCCATCCTGCAGGAGTGAAGATTTTGACTTTACAAGCAGCTCAGAAGAAGATGCGGACATGGAAGTGAAAACCTTTAAAGGGTGAAGAGGTCCTTTTACGCCTTCTGCTTCAGAATCTACTGTTTTTATTGCAAACACGAAAGTTTTAGCTGAAGTCTTACAAAAATCTGAGAAGTCCGATTTTAGATGTAGTCTCTTTTAACCCTTTGGTGCATAATGGTCACTACAGTGGACAGGTACTCAAAATTGTTATTTATTTGTTTTTGCTATTAAGTACAGCTGTTGAAGACTTTATTGCATTTGAGTCCCTCCATTTGGACTTCAGTAAGCCAAGCCAACATATTTCATGTTCAGAATGCACGTTATCCACCAAGGTGGACATGTAATAAATTATTTGTAAATTATAAAATTTAACAACAAATATTTGTTGAAATTTGTTTTGTTCACACCTAAAGATGAATGAAAAAAATTGTTTAAAAAATCATGGTTGAAGATTTCATAATTCATGCATCAAAGGGTTAAAAGGTGTCACTCAATGGAAACCCAAACAACTAAATAATTGTGCCATTTGAAAAAAAACTGAAGCAAAAATAAAGCTGTGGTAGTTAAAATAATTTTTTATTGTCTTGTCTTTTATAAATCATCTAAATCTCTCACAGATCCACTAAATACTCCATATTGGTTTAAATTACATTTAACAAAATAACAAAGACTAGATCGGTTCACAGAGTCTGACTAAAATAAATTTTTTTTTTTACATAATTAGTTCATCTAATATTCTGTGTTTATTTGGTTTGGTTTTTATATTTCTGAAGCAATGAAAGCAGAAGTAGAAATAAATGTGGCCAGTTCTCATCATAGTTTTACAACAAATAAAATGTTGACATGTTTTCATATAAATAAAAAAAATGTGTATTAAAAAATTAACTGTGTTTATCAGGCAAAAGTTTTGCAATAAACCCAACATTAGTGAGTGAACGTGAACCTAATCAGCACAGCTGTTACAGGAACTAGCCACCAGAGGGTGATAGAACACATCACTGGTGTTTTGTCACAATTTTGGGTCAAGGTGAAAACATAAACTGTCTTCTTTAATGTTTTTTATTTAACAAGAAGAGGTGAGAGTTTATGAGGAGCACATAAATAACCCCAAAACATCATTGTTGAGAAAAATAAGTAAGTAAATTTTATTTATATAATGAACCTTAAAACAAAGCAACAAACCATCATAAAATCAATTTAAAATCATGAAATTATAAAATGAATATAAAGATCAATAAACAAATGAAAGATGATTATAAATATGAGTTAAGAAGAAGAAGTGATGATTAATACAAATGGAAACAGAGTTCCCTTAACTTTAAAGATATTGGCCAGAGGCAAAAGTCCTTTGAATGGCACGTGTAAAGAAGTATTAAAACCTCAGATGAAAAAGGTTTTGGGATTTTTACGGCTGGAATTTTAAGAAAATCTGATTGATTGGTGCAGGAAAAACAAACTAACTTCCAGTCTATGCCCTGGGCCGCTGGTGACATTTCACAAGGAGATCTGCTGAAACAGCCATAGTAAACAACCCCAGACTCCGGAGTTTCTGCATTAGGGTTATTGACCCTTTGCACCGACGTCACCTAATCACGTGGGTCCACAGGTGGACGGCAAAAGCATGTAAACAGCCAGCGACACGACTACTAAACAAAGGGGAAAGTAGAGCCTGAAATTGTTTTGCGATCAAAACAAAAACAAAACTCCTCCAGCATTCCTTCAACTAGTTCATGCCCAGTTCAGTTATCAGAAGTAGCGCATCTTGCGGGGGCTCATAGAGAGCAGTATGTTAACTAGCTTACCAACGTTAGCTTACATTCTCTCTGCAGCTGTTCACCAATGTAAACATGTTGCTGACTTTGCCTAAATTCACCCGTCTGGATTTATGACTTTATGTTGTAAACAGCGTTTCACTTTACACCAAAGCTGATTTTTAAAAAGTCCGGATCCCTACCAGCTTCTGTTGCTGGTGGTGTTACCGGGTTCAGCTGCTGCTCTCACACCGGAATGAGAAGATCTCTGAACGCCGACGCTCATATAAATAAATAATGTAATTTTAGCACACGTAATCATATATCGGAGCTTTAATATTGTTAATAATTGTCTCGCTTTACACTACACTGGACGGAGCACAGCCTCCGTGGTGAAATACCCATCCATCAGGCAATAATTAGTATAAACACATCACATTTATCCCTGTCCCTGTCTTCCTCGTGAAATAAACTAATGTTAATTTTACCCGGTAAAAACATGTTCGCTGCAAATCTGAGGCCAGCTAGTCCGCTTGATTGATTGATCGCTGCAGTTCATCTCCGTCCTCAGTCTCCATCAAAGTTATTAAAAATAAAAAACGAGTTGGGTTTACGTCCTTGTCTCTTAGTGCAGCCAACCACGCAGCAAGCTAAAACCATTTTACTGTCAAATCAACTAAATAAAAGCAATAAAAGGCTACAAACTGGCTTGTTTGGACTATCCTCACTGGAGTTTCTATGGGTGTAAACGGTCTTTTTGCCGTCCATCATGGCGAAGGGGGCGGTCACATGAGTGGCGTGACGTCACGTGCAAAGGGTCAATAGCAAAACAATGTGTCATCAGTCAGATGTTGCTTCTGAAGCCTCTGCTAGTCGGTCAGATTAGTTTTTTCTCTGGGACACAACGACAAGAACAGATATTGGATTACCGGAGAAGTTTAACCGCTAGCTATCACTACCAGAGGTGCAGACGTGTTTTAGACCGTTTGATTCTGAAGACCTGCGACCCGATTTGAACATTGAGGTGGATTCTGTTCAACTTCAGAACCAAAATTGGTACCGTTTGTTTACTTCTGTTAAATATTTGATTTCTGTGCTCCACCGAGAGCTCTAAACTGACGAGTTCTCAGCTGGTTTTAGCTCCATCACTCGTTTGCACTAATCCACGATTGCACGCAGGTTCTACTGGTCCATGGTGGATCTATTGTTTATATGGGAATCATCTTTTAGATTATATCTGTGTGTGTCGTTGTTTTCCCAAATGACTTGTTTTTTCCTTATCGGAGCGAACACAGTTAACAGTGTTGCTGCAGTCATGCTAACAGGACTCGGACTCCAGAAGTACCGGTGCGGTTCCAGATGGATTTATAGATATAGGTTATTATTTTAGATCAGACCTATGTTATTTAAAATTGTGTGTAGGACACGGACACATGGCTCAGACCTTTTGCTGCAGCTGTAAACGCAATTTTTTGTAATAATTAAGAGCACGAAACTATCCAAACTAGTTATTCACAATACTAGCATCAGCAGCTACCTCGTTTTACGTGCTGGAGTGACGTATGCGGAACACAGCTCTTCACTCTCTGGAGGAGAGAATTTTAATTTTCTGTAATGATTTATGACAAAATTCCTTAACAAAATGAAAAACTGAATGCAGTTCATATTTATATAGATGGTAAAGTGTAGTTATACAGAATTTCTACAATTTTAATGCCAAGTCTGGCCAATACCTTTAAGTGTCTTAAAGGCACGGTCCGTAAAATGACACCGTCAGGGTGAGGAGGAGATTTTTAAATTCGAACGGCTGTTGCTCACTCCCCCGCCTCCCCCGCCCTTCCTGAAAGAGCCGAAAGCCACGCCTCCTAATGTGCACGCGCAGGAAAAGCCGAGTCAACACCAGAGCATTGCTTCTTCGTAATAGAGCTGAGCTAGTGTTAGCAATGGAGTTATCTGAGGTAAGAAAGTTGTTTTTAACCAGCACGTTAAGCACTTACTGTTTACAAAAGGCATTTTATAAAGAATATCTATAAATATATACATATTTTAAAATACCAGTAACAGTTGACAATCTATATTGTAAATAAAATGAATCCTATCAAATTGTTAGCATTTTATTACGAGTAATTAGCTTATTTTTAATTGCTTTGCCATTCAAGATGGGATGAATATATCAAAGCATATAATTTATGTGGAAATCATGAATAAACACTGCATTCTGTGTAGTCCTCCTATAATCATGGTTGTTTTCATAGGGTTTCTGTTTATTGTTGGTTTAGCCCAAATTTTGACTAGATGTAAACCTGATCTGCGTCAAAATTGATTAATATGCAAGAGTACTTTTTATATTAGTATAATTTTTTTTATTCTAATACAAATTAGAGTTCAGTGATTGAGGAACCCTCTGAGGAAGAGTTTGAACCTCCTATTGCATCCTCAAGACGTGGTGCAAAAAGGAGATGCCCACAATCATCTCAAAGCCGTGGTGCGTCTAGAGGCCGAAGAAGTGCGAGACACTCAGCTGTGGACCTTGGAGATGATCTCTCTCGAGAGAGAGAGCGAATAGACTTTGAATGTGTAAGCATAACAAAATTACACTAAATGATCCTAAAATCTGTTGCTGTAGCTTCTCTTTCCACTTTTGTAGCAACACATACAGAACCTGAACCCTCAGCAGGCTATTGACGTCCTTACCATGGTGCTGGACAGAGACCCTGGTGTTCTCATTTTAATCCAGTGTTTCCTCTGTGGGGGCCCTCTGCCCCGGGAGCGGTGGTCGACTGTAGCTTCCTGGGCGCTCTATAGGTGGGGGTCTATGCTCCCCCTCCACTGAGCGCCCTGACTTAGTGTGGAAGACCTGATGCTGCCGGGGAAGACGGCTCCTCTGATGGCATTTCCTTGCGTTACCATACTTGGCTCATCTGGACTCAGCCTAATATCATTTTTACTTGTGTATGTGTGTGAGTCTGTGTGTGTGTGTGCGTCTGCTTGCATATGTTTGTAAATGTTTTTAACCTGTTATGGGAATCTGGGGTCATTTTGTAAAGCACTTTGAATCACACTTTGTTTGAAAAGTGCTTTAGAAATAAAATAAATAAATAAATAAGTACTTGCCCTCTCTGGTCCACCTGCCACAGCACCTCCAACATCCAATCAACCTTCGTGGTGTGTATGCTCCCACTGCAGAGATATGCACACTGATTTGGAAAAGAAATGCTGCCAACAGCCTCCCCAGACATGTATTTCAACTGTACCACACATGGAGGAGTTTATTCTGCAAAATGGTGTTCTTCACCTGGCCAGAACATTGTGGAATGAGTTTCGAGTGGTTTATGATGACCCGGACCCTGGTGAGGACAACAGACAGTTCCGCCATGCAGCTTACAGACAGTTTGTAGCACGGCAGCATGGAAAACTTGGTGGAGGGCGCAGAGTAGTAATCCCAAGCTGCAAGGACACTGCTTGTTTCTACATGATGTCAGAAGGACACTGCTTGTTTCTACATGATGTCAGAAGGAGACTGCTTGTTTCTTTATGATGTCAGGAGACTGCTTGTTTCTTTATGATATCAGAAGGAGACTGCTTGTTTCTTTATGATGTCAGAAGAGACTGCTTGTTTCTTTATGATGTCAGAAGGAGACTGCTTGTTTCAAAAAATGAACATTTTAATGTTTTAATGAACCTTTAAACGTTTTTAAAAATGAACATTTAAACGTTTTAATGAAAAATTTAACGTTTTAATGAATATTTAAACATTTTAATGAACATTTTAACATTTTTAAAACTGAACATTTAAACGTTTTAATGCAGAATTTAATGTTTTAATGAACATTTAAACATTTTAATGAACATTTTAATGTATATAAAAATGAATATTTAAACATTTTAATGAAGATTTTAACATTTTAATGAACATTTTAACATTTTAATGAACATTTTAATGTTTTAATGAACATTTAACCATTTTAATGAAGAATTTAACGTTTTAATGAACATTTAAACAATTTAAAGATGATTTTAATGTTTTAATGAAGATTTTAACATTTTAATGATGATTTTAACATTTTTAAAAACGCACATTTAAACGTTTTAATGAAGATTTATATTCAACAAGCATATTTGTATTCTGATATATATCAGACATATATATCTTGTTTCTTTATGATATCAGGAGGAGACTGCTTGTTTCTTCATGATATCAAAAGGAGACTGCTTATTTCAAAAAATGAACATTTTAACGTTTTAATGAACCATTATACGTTTTTAAAAATGAACATTTAAATGTTTCAATGAAAAATTTAACGTTTTAATGAACCTTTAAACGTTTTTAAAAATGAACATTGAAACGTTTTAATGAAGAATTTAACGTTTTAATGAACATTTTAACGTTTTTAAAAAATGAACATTTAAACGTTTTAATGAAGATTGAAGCATTTTAATGAACATTTTAACGTTTTTAAAAATGAACATTTAAACGTTTTAATGAAGATTTATATTCAACAATCATATATATGTTCTGGTATATATCAGACATATATTTCTGGTTTCTACATGATATCAGAAGGAAACTGCTTGTTTCTTTATGATGTCAGAAAGATAATGTTTGTTTCTACATGATATCAGAATTAGACTGTTTTTTTCTTTATGATATCAGAAAGAGTCTGCTTGTTTCAAAAAATGAACATTTTATCATTTTAATGAAAAATTTAACGTTTTAATGAACCTTTAAATGTTTTTAAAAATGAACATTTAAACGTTTTTAAAGATGAACATTTAAAAGTTTTAATGAAGAATTTAACATTTTAATGAACATTTTAACGTTTTTAAAAAATGAACATTTTAACGTTTTAATGAAGATTTATATTCAACAAGCATATATATGTTTTGGTATATATCAGACATATATATCTTGTTTCTACATGATATCAGAAGGAGACTGCTTGTTTCTTTATGATATCAGAAGGAGACTGCTTGTTTCTTTATGATGTCAGAAGGAGACTGCTTGTTTCTTTATGATGTCAGAAGGAGACTGCTTGTTTCTTTATGATATCAGAAGGAGACTGCTTGTTTCTTTATGATATCAGAAGGAGACTGCTTGTTTCTTTATGATGTCAGAAGGAGACTGCTTGTTTCTTTATGATATCAGAAGGAGACTGCTTGTTTCTTTATGATGTCAGAAGGAGACTGCTTGTTTCTTTATGATGTCAGAAGGAGACTGCTTGTTTCTTTATGATATCAGAAGGAGACTGCTTGTTTCTTTATGATGTCAGAAGGAGACTGCTTGTTTCAAAAAATGAACATTTTAATGTTTTAATGAACCTTTAAACGTTTTTAAAAATGAACATTTAAACGTTTTAATGAAAAATTTAACGTTTTAATGAATATTTAAACATTTTAATGAACATTTTAATGTTTTTAAAACTGAACATTTAAACGTTTTAATGCAGAATTTAATGTTTTAATGAACATTTAAACATTTTAATGAACATTTTAATGTATATAAAAATGAATATTAAAACATTTTAATGAAGATTTTAACATTTTAATGAACATTTTAACATTTTAATGAACATTTTAATGTTTTAATGAACATT
Source organism: Nothobranchius furzeri (assembly GCF_043380555.1). NCBI lineage: Eukaryota > Metazoa > Chordata > Actinopteri > Cyprinodontiformes > Nothobranchiidae > Nothobranchius > Nothobranchius furzeri. Next base: position 29,300,081 of record NC_091751.1, on the reverse strand, counting down.
TAACCATTTTAATGAAGAATTTAACGTTTTAATGAACATTTAAACAATTTAAAGATGATTTTAATGTTTTAATGAAGATTTTAACATTTTAATGATGATTTTAACATTTTTAAAAACGCACATTTAAACGTTTTAATGAAGATTTATATTCAACAAGCATATTTGTATTCTGATATATATCAGACATATATATCTTGTTTCTTTATGATATCAGGAGGAGACTGCTTGTTTCTTCATGATATCAAAAGGAGACTGCTTATTTAAAAAAATGAACATTTTAACGTTTTAATGAACCATTATACGTTTTTAAAAATGAACATTTAAATGTTTCAATGAAAAATTTAACGTTTTAATGAACCTTTAAACGTTTTTAAAAATGAACATTGAAACGTTTTAATGAAGAATTTAACGTTTTAATGAACATTTTAACGTTTTTAAAAAATGAACATTTAAACGTTTTAATGAAGATTGAAGCATTTTAATGAACATTTTAACGTTTTTAAAAATGAACATTTAAACGTTTTAATGAAGATTTATATTCAACAATCATATATATGTTCTGGTATATATCAGACATATATTTCTGGTTTCTACATGATATCAGAAGGAAACTGCTTGTTTCTTTATGATGTCAGAAAGATAATGTTTGTTTCTACATGATATCAGAATTAGAATGTTTTTTTTCTTTATGATATCAGAAAGAGTCTGCTTGTTTCAAAAAATGAACATTTTATCATTTTAATGAAAAATTTAACGTTTTAATGAACCTTTAAATGTTTTTAAAAATGAACATTTAAACGTTTTTAAAGATGAACATTTAAAAGTTTTAATGAAGAATTTAACATTTTAATGAACATTTTAACGTTTTTAAAAAATGAACATTTTAACGTTTTAATGAAGATTTATATTCAACAAGCATATATATGTTTTGGTATATATCAGACATATATATCTTGTTTCTACATGATATCAGAAGGAGACTGCTTGTTTCTTTATGATATCAGAAGGAGACTGCTTGTTTCTTTATGATGTCAGGAGACTGCTTGTTTCTTTATGATATCAGAAGGAGACTGCTTGTTTCTTTATGATGTCAGAAGGAGACTGCTTGTTTCTTTATGATGTCAGAAGGAGACTGCTTGTTTCTTTATGATGTCAGAAGGAGACTGCTTGTTTCTTTATGATGTCAGAAGGAGACTGCTTGTTTCAAAAAATGAACATTTTAATGTTTTAATGAACCTTTAAACGTTTTTAAAAATGAACATTTAAACGTTTTAATGAAAAATTTAACGTTTTAATGAATATTTAAACATTTTAATGAACATTTTAACGTTTTTAAAACTGAACATTTAAACGTTTTAATGCAGAATTTAATGTTTTAATGAACATTTAAACATTTTAATGAACATTTTAATGTATATAAAAATGAATATTTAAACATTTTAATGAAGATTTTAACGTTTTAATGAACATTTTAATGAACATTTTAATGTTTTAATGAACATTTAACCATTTTAATGAAGAATTTAACGTTTTAATGAACATTTAAACAATTTAAAGATGATTTTAATGTTTTAATGAAGATTTTAACATTTTAATGATGATTTTAACATTTTTAAAAACGCACATTTAAACGTTTTAATGAAGATTTATATTCAACAAGCATATTTGTATTCTGATATATATCAGACATATATATCTTGTTTCTTTATGATATCAGGAGGAGACTGCTTGTTTCTTCATGATATCAAAAGGAGACTGCTTATTTCAAAAAATGAACATTTTAACGTTTTAATGAACCATTATACGTTTTTAAAAATGAACATTTAAATGTTTCAATGAAAAATTTAACGTTTTAATGAACCTTTAAACGTTTTTAAAAATGAACATTGAAACGTTTTAATGAAGAATTTAACGTTTTAATGAACATTTTAACGTTTTTAAAAAATGAACATTTAAACGTTTTAATGAAGATTGAAGCATTTTAATGAACATTTTAACGTTTTTAAAAATGAACATTTAAACGTTTTAATGAAGATTTATATTCAACAATCATATATATGTTCTGGTATATATCAGACATATATTTCTGGTTTCTACATGATATCAGAAGGAAACTGCTTGTTTCTTTATGATGTCAGAAAGATAATTTTTGTTTCTACATGATATCAGAATTAGACTGTTTTTTTTTCTTTATGATATCAGAAAGAGTCTGCTTGTTTCAAAAAATGAACATTTTATCATTTTAATGAAAAATTTAACGTTTTAATGAACCTTTAAATGTTTTTAAAAATGAACATTTAAACGTTTTTAAAGATGAACATTTAAAAGTTTTAATGAAGAATTTAACATTTTAATGAAAATTTTAACGTTTTTAAAAAATGAACATTTTAACGTTTTAATGAAGATTTATATTCAACAAGCATATATATGTTTTGGTATATATCAGACATATATATCTTGTTTCTACATGATATCAGAAGGAGACTGCTTGTTTCTTTATGATATCAGAAGGAGACTGCTTGTTTCTTTATGATGTCAGAAGGAGACTGCTTGTTTCTTTATGATATCAGAAGGAGACTGCTTGTTTCTTTATGATATCAGAAGGAGACTGCTTGTTTCTTTATGATATCAGAAGGAGACTGCTTGTTTCTTTATGATGTCAGAAGGAGACTGCTTGTTTCTTTATGATATCAGAAGGAGACTGCTTGTTTCTTTATGATGTCAGAAGGAGACTGCTTGTTTCTTTATGATGTCAGAAGGAGACTGCTTGTTTCAAAAAATGAACATTTTAATGTTTTAATGAACCTTTAAACGTTTTTAAAAATGAACATTTAAACATTTTAATGAAAAATTTAACGTTTTAATGAATATTTAAACATTTTAATGAACATTTTAACGTTTTTAAAACTGAACATTTAAACGTTTTAATGCAGAATTTAATGTTTTAATGAACATTTAAACATTTTAATGAACATTTTAATGTATATAAAAATGAATATTTAAACATTTTAATGAAGATTTTAACGTTTTAATGAACATTTTAACATTTTAATGAACATTTTAATGTTTTAATGAACATTTAACCATTTTAATGAAGAATTTAACGTTTTAATGAACATTTAAACAATTTAAAGATGATTTTAATGTTTTAATGAAGATTTTAACATTTTAATGATGATTTTAACATTTTTAAAAACGCACATTTAAACGTTTTAATGAAGATTTATATTCAACAAGCATATTTGTATTCTGATATATATCAGACATATATATCTTGTTACTTTATGATATCAGGAGGAGACTGCTTGTTTCTTCATGATATCAAAAGGAGACTGCTTATTTCAAAAAATGAACATTTTAACGTTTTAATGAACCATTATACGTTTTTAAAAATGAACATTTAAATGTTTCAATGAAAAATTTAACGTTTTAATGAACCTTTAAACGTTTTTAAAAATGAACATTGAAACGTTTTAATGAAGAATTTAACGTTTTAATGAACATTTTAACGTTTTTAAAAAATGAACATTTAAACGTTTTAATGAAGATTGAAGCATTTTAATGAACATTTTAACGTTTTTAAAAATGAACATTTAAACGTTTTAATGAAGATTTATATTCAACAATCATATATATGTTCTGGTATATATCAGACATATATTTCTGGTTTCTACATGATATCAGAAGGAAACTGCTTGTTTCTTTATGATGTCAGAAAGATAATATTTGTTTCTACATGATATCAGAATTAGACTGTTTTTTTTTCTTTATGATATCAGAAAGAGTCTGCTTGTTTCAAAAAATGAACATTTTATCATTTTAATGAAAAATTTAACGTTTTAATGAACCTTTAAATGTTTTTAAAAATGAACATTTAAACGTTTTTAAAGATGAACATTTAAAAGTTTTAATGAAGAATTTAACATTTTAATGAACATTTTAACGTTTTTAAAAAATGAACATTTTAACGTTTTAATGAAGATTTATATTCAACAAGCATATATATGTTTTGGTATATATCAGACATATATATCTTGTTTCTACATGATATCAGAAGGAGACTGCTTGTTTCTTTATGATATCAGAAGGAGACTGCTTGTTTCTTTATGATGTCAGAAGGAGACTGCTTGTTTCTTTATGATATCAGAAGGAGACTGCTTGTTTCTTTATGATATCAGAAGGAGACTGCTTGTTTCTTTATGATATCAGAAGGAGACTGCTTGTTTCTTTATGATGTCAGAAGGAGACTGCTTGTTTCTTTATGATATCAGAAGGAGACTGCTTGTTTCTTTATGATGTCAGAAGGAGACTGCTTGTTTCTTTATGATATCAGAAGGAGACTGCTTGTTTCTTTATGATGTCAGAAGGAGACTGCTTGTTTCAAAAAATGAACATTTTAATGTCTTAATGAACCTTTAAACGTTTTTAAAAATGAACATTTAAACGTTTTAATGAAAAATTTAACGTTTTAATGAATATTTAAACATTTTAATGAACATTTTAACGTTTTTAAAACTGAACATTTAAACGTTTTAATGCAGAATTTAATGTTTTAATGAACATTTAAACATTTTAATGAACATTTTAATGTATATAAAAATGAATATTTAAACATTTTAATGAAGATTTTAACGTTTTAATGAACATTTTAACATTTTAATGAACATTTTAATGTTTTAATGAACATTTAACCATTTTAATGAAGAATTTAACGTTTTAATGAACATTTAAACAATTTAATGATGATTTTAATGTTTTAATGAAGATTTTAACATTTTAATGATGATTTTAACATTTTTAAAAACGCACATTTAAACGTTTTAATGAAGATTTATATTCAACAAGCATATTTGTATTCTGATATATATCAGACTATATATCTTGTTTCTACATGATATCAGAAGGAGACTGCTTGTTTCTTTATGATATCAGGAGGAGACTGCTTGTTTCTTCATGATATCAAAAGGAGACTGCTTATTTCAAAAAATGAACATTTTAACGTTTTAATGAACCATTATACGTTTTTAAAAATGAACATTTAAATGTTTCAATGAAAAATGTAACGTTTTAATGACCCTTTAAACGTTTTTAAAAAATGAACATTTAAACGTTTTAATGAAGATTGAAGCATTTTAATGAACATTTTAACGTTTTTAAAAAATGAACATTTAAACGTTTTAATGAAGATTTATATTCAACAATCATATATATGTTCTGGTATATATCAGACATATATTTCTGGTTTCTACATGATATCAGAAGGAAACTGCTTGTTTCTTTATGATGTCAGAAGGAGACTGCTTGTTTCTACATGATATCAGAATTAGACAGTTTTTTTCTTTATGATATCAGAAAGAGTCTGCTTGTTTCAAAAAATGAACATTTTATCATTTTAATGAAAAATTTAACGTTTTAATGAACCTTTAAATGTTTTTAAAAATGAACATTTAAACGTTTTTAAAGATGAACATTTAAAAGTTTTAATGAAGAATTTAACATTTTAATGAACATTTTAACGTTTTAAAAAAATGAACATTTTAACGTTTTAATGAAGATTTATATTCAACAAGCATATATATGTTTTGGTATATATCAGACATATATATCTTGTTTCTTTATGATGTCAGAAGGAGACTGCTTGTTTCTTTATGATATCAGAAGGAGACTGCTTGTTTCTTTATGATATCAGAAGGAGACTGCTTGTTTCTTTATGATGTCAGAAGGAGACTGCTTGTTTCTTTATGATATCAGAAGGAGACTGCTTGTTTCTTTATGATATCAGAAGGAGACTGCTTGTTTCTTTATGATGTCAGAAGGAGACTGCTTGTTTCTTTATGATATCAGAAGGAGACTGCTTGTTTCTTTATGATATCAGAAGGAGACTGCTTGTTTCTTTATGATATCAGAAGGAGACTGCTTGTTTCTTTATGATGTCAGAAGGAGACTGCTTGTTTCTTTATGATATCAGAAGGAGACTGCTTGTTTCTTTATGATGTCAGAAGGAAACTGCTTGTTTCTTTATGATATCAGAAGGAAACTGCTTGTTTCTTTATGATATCAGAAGGAGACTGCTTGTTTCTTTATGATGTCAGAAGGAGACTGCTTGTTTCTTTATGATATCAGAAGGAGACTGCTTGTTTCTTTATGATGTCAGAAGGAGACTGCTTGTTTCAAAAAATGAACATTTTAATGTTTTAATGAACCTTTAAACGTTTTTAAAAATGAACATTTAAACGTTTTAATGAAAAATTTAACGTTTTAATGAATATTTAAACATTTTAATGAACATTTTAACGTTTTTAAAACTGAACATTTAAACGTTTTACTGCAGAATTTAATGTTTTAATGAACATTTAAACATTTTAATGAACATTTTAATGTATATAAAAATGAATATTTAAACATTTTAATGAAGATTTTAACGTTTTAATGAACATTTTAACATTTTAATGAAGATTTTAATGTTTTAATGAACATTTAACCATTTTAATGAAGAATTTAACGTTTTAATGAACATTTAAACAATTTAATGATGATTTTAATGTTTTAATGAAGATTTTAACATTTTAATGATGATTTTAACATTTTTAAAAACGCACATTTAAACGTTTTAATGAAGATTTATATTCAACAAGCATATTTGTATTCTGATATATATCAGACATATATATCTTGTTTCTACATGATATCAGAAGGAGACTGCTTGTTTCTTTATGATATCAGGAGGAGACTGCTTGTTTCTTCATGATATCAAAAGGAGACTGCTTATTTCAAAAAATGAACATTTTAACGTTTTAATGAACCATTATACGTTTTTAAAAATGAACATTTAAATGTTTCAATGAAAAATTTAACGTTTTAATGAACCTTTAAACGTTTTTAAAAATGAACATTGAAACGTTTTAATGAAGAATTTAACGTTTTAATGAACATTTTAACGTTTTTAAAAAATGAACATTTAAACGTTTTAATGAAGATTGAAGCATTTTAATGAACATTTTAACGTTTTTAAAAATGAACATTTAAACGTTTTAATGAAGATTTATATTCAACAATCATATATATGTTCTGGTATATATCAGACATATATTTCTGGTTTCTACATGATATCAGAAGGAAACTGCTTGTTTCTTTATGATGTCAGAAAGATAATGTTTGTTTCTACATGATATCAGAATTAGAATGTTTTTTTTCTTTATGATATCAGAAAGAGTCTGCTTGTTTCAAAAAATGAACATTTTATCATTTTAATGAAAAATTTAACGTTTTAATGAACCTTTAAATGTTTTTAAAAATGAACATTTAAACGTTTTTAAAGATGAACATTTAAAAGTTTTAATGAAGAATTTAACATTTTAATGAACATTTTAACGTTTTTAAAAAATGAACATTTTAACGTTTTAATGAAGATTTATATTCAACAAGCATATATATGTTTTGGTATATATCAGACATATATATCTTGTTTCTACATGATATCAGAAGGAGACTGCTTGTTTCTTTATGATATCAGAAGGAGACTGCTTGTTTCTTTATGATGTCAGAAGGAGACTGCTTGTTTCTTTATGATATCAGAAGGAGACTGCTTGTTTCTTTATGATGTCAGAAGGAGACTGCTTGTTTCTTTATGATGTCAGAAGGAGACTGCTTGTTTCTTTATGATGTCAGAAGGAGACTGCTTGTTTCTTTATGATGTCAGAAGGAGACTGCTTGTTTCAAAAAATGAACATTTTAATGTTTTAATGAACCTTTAAACGTTTTTAAAAATGAACATTTAAACATTTTAATGAAAAATTTAACGTTTTAATGAATATTTAAACATTTTAATGAACATTTTAACGTTTTTAAAACTGAACATTTAAACGTTTTAATGCAGAATTTAATGTTTTAATGAACATTTAAACATTTTAATGAACATTTTAATGTATATAAAAATGAATATTTAAATATTTTAATGAAGATTTTAACGTTTTAATGAACATTTTAATGAACATTTTAATGTTTTAATGAACATTTAACCATTTTAATGAAGAATTTAACGTTTTAATGAACATTTAAACAATTTAAAGATGATTTTAATGTTTTAATGAAGATTTTAACATTTTAATGATGATTTTAACATTTTTAAAAACGCACATTTAAACGTTTTAATGAAGATTTATATTCAACAAGCATATTTGTATTCTGATATATATCAGACATATATATCTTGTTTCTTTATGATATCAGGAGGAGACTGCTTGTTTCTTCATGATATCAAAAGGAGACTGCTTATTTCAAAAAATGAACATTTTAACGTTTTAATGAACCATTATACGTTTTTAAAAATGAACATTGAAACGTTTTAATGAAGAATTTAATGTTTTAATGAACATTTTAATGTTTTTAAAAAATGAACATTTAAAAGTTTTAATGAAGAATTTAACATTTTAATGAACATTTTAACGTTTTTAAAAAATGAACCAGGGTATATACAGCAATCCTTAAGTAAAATTTACTACTTTTTAATACTTTTTTTTACTACCTTCAGAATTTTTTTAAAACCATCACAACACTAAATTGCAAGTGTTAATCAGCGACCTATTTACACATATTTTAACATATATAACATACAAAAAGCATAGACTTAGAGACTCACTGATGTTGACAACGTATTGCGCATATTTATTTTACTTAGAAAATATGCCAGGCACTTATTTTCAGCGGTTCAGACAGTTGACCACGGGGCCTGAAATGATGCAGAACGACCACTGAATATGACGTCATCATAATGTGACCGGATATGCTAAAGTAGGGCTGCTCAATTATGGCAAAAACAATAATCACGATTATTGTGACTGAAATTGAGATCTCGATTATTTAAGACGATTTTTCAATTTATGTAGATTTTTTAAATTTATTTTTATTCAGTCATAAAATTGCTCAGGGCACAATCAGGGCAAAAATAAACAAGAAACAAGATGATCACTAAAAGAACTCCTGATTCCCAGTATAAAAAGAACAATATACTTATAGCTCATAGTTTATAACCCAAGGGCTATAGACCTTGGTTTAACTCATTTAAGTCTAACCCGTACAGACCCAAATACCAATATCTTGCAAATACTGACAGCAAGAATTATACAGTGGCATTTATAACAAATACATGCAAATTGCTGTTCACTAAATGTTGCATAACATTTATTGAGTCGTGTCAATGTGCTGTAGGAGAGTGCACTAGCACCGTGTCCTCAGAGAGATTAGTTATTAGTTATCAGCGTGAGGAACTTATTTCTACCTTATTTATAAACTATTTATTTACAAGTCCATCAGTTAATGTAATAATTGTCCCAACCACAGCTGCACCCCCCACCCCGGTCTCACAGCAATCGGGGCAAGCTGCATGTGTGTTTAGCGCGCCGCACGCGCACACTTAGCCGTTTTTAGTGGCTCAGGAGCCCGCAGGTACGGTGTGTGTGTCACTCACTCTGGTTACTCCAACAGGGAGCCGACTCTGAGAGCCGTTTTTTTAGCGACTGACACATCACTACATCATTCCCTTTCCTAATGTCCTGAAGAACGGTCCGGAGCGCAGGCGGAGTGTTTAGCTAACTTGCAGGAAATGTCGACGATAGTTATCCAGAAAGTAGCTAAGGGTTACCAGAGATGTTTCTGAGGTGTTCGCTAGGTACTTTTAAGATTTAAAAAGTCAAGAAGGGGGTCTGAAAAGCTGTTGGAAATAGCATCAAAGTCGCTAAGTTGGCAGCGGAGCGCTTCATTTGTAACTCAGGGCAGCTCAAGTGGGAGGAGCAAATAATCGGCTTGTTTTATTTTTATAATCGTTCAAAACATTTCATTCGGAATATATTTCTATGTCGATGTTCAGAATACGACACCTGATAGTCTGAAAAAAATAATACCTAACTTGGAAAAAATAATACCTCTGAGACCAAATTTAACACTTTTAATGGCCTTAAATTTGACTATTTTTATTTATCACTTTTTAATACTTTTTAAAACCCCGCGGACACCCTGTGAACATTTTAACGTTTTAATGAAGATTTATATTCAACAAGCATATATATGTTTTGGTATATATCAGACATATATATCTTGTTTCTACATATCAGAAGGAGACTGCTTGTTTCTTTATGATGTCAGAAAGATAATGTTTGTTTCTTTATGATGTCAGAGGCAGACTGCATGTTGTTACGTTTTACCTTCTTCAGGGAGGGGAAACCAGGGAAGCAAGAATGAACTTGTGTAAAGAAAAACAAATTTATTAAAACATTAGAGGATAACACAAAACCAAGGGCTGGAAATCCTAACAGAAATACACTAACACAGCCCATAAAACTCAGAGTCCAATGTTCATATAAAATAAAGCAGGAGACTAAGGCTCAGATATTTTAACTGGCAGCACCAAAAGAAAACCATTCATACCTAAGTGTCCAACAGGATGGTACAAAAGAAAGAAAGATGTGGGATGGATTAACTAAAAGACTCAGGGTTATTTCCACACACCTAAAGAAGCTTTCACCTTCTACATAATAATTCAGCAAATTAACCACAAAAGACTCTCAAACTCTAACAGAGGCCACTGTAGTTCTTTTATCAAGAGAACTTACTACACCCAAAGAGAGACTTAATAAAAGCTGAGGAATTATTTTCTTTCAAGCTGTTTGAACTTCTAAAACACTGAAAACAGCCCACAGGGAGTCTACTTGGTTACAAGTAGCTCCTAGAATGAACGTTCCTCCAGCCTTTTATCCTGTCCAGATCCAGAGAGAATGATTAGTCCAATTGCTTCCACCTGAAGAACTGTGGAGGGATCCACTGGTGATGAGGCTGCCGGCGCTCATTGTGGTTTCCATGGTTACTGGACAACAGCATGGAGGCAGCCATCTTGTATCTGGGTCTGGTGCTGTCACTCCAAGAGAAAACAAAACAATGGGAAGAAAACTACCAAAACAGGGGAAAAACTTCTGACTAAACAGTAATAATACGACCAACCATTGTAAAACCCAGGTGTCGTAACACATGTTTCTTTATGATGTCAGAAGGAGACTGCTTTTTTCTTTATGATATCAGAAAGAGTCTGCTTGTTTCAAAAAATGAACATTTTAACATTTTAATGAAAAATTTAACGTTTTAATGAACCTTTAAATGTTTTTAAAAATGAACATTTAAATGTTTTAATGAAAAATTTAACGTTTTAATGAACATTTAAACGTTTTTAAAGATGAACATTTAAACGTTTTAATGAAGAATTTATCGTTTTAATGAACATTTAAACATTTTAATGATGATTTTAACAATTGATTGAAGATTTTAACGTTTTAATGATGATTTTAACGTTTTTAAAAAATGAACATTTAAACGTTTTAATGAAGATCGAAACGTTTTAATGATGATTTTAACATTTTTAAAAACGCACATTTAAACGTTTTAATGAACATTTTAACATTTTTAAAACGAACATTTAAACGTTTTAATGAAGATTTATATTCAACAAGCATATATATATATATATATATATATATATATATATATTCTGATATATATCAGACATATATATCTTGTTTCTACATATCAGAAGGAGAGTGCTTGTTTCTTTATGATGTCAGAAAGATAATGTTTGTTTCTTTATGATGTCAGAAAGATACTGCTTGTTTCTTTATGATGTCAGAGGAAGACTGCATGTTTCTTTATGATGTCAGAAGGAGACTGCTTGTTTCAAAAAATGAACATTTTAACGTTTTAATGAAAAATGTAAAGTTTTAATGAACCTTTAAACATTTTTAAAAATGAACATTTAAATGTTTTAATGAAGAATTTAACATTTTAATGAACATTTAAACATTTTAATGATGATTTTAACGTTTTAATGAACATTTAAACGTTTTAATGAATAATTTAATGTTTTAATGGACATTTAAACGTTTTAATGAAGAATTTAATGTTTTAATGAACATTTTAACATTTTTAAAAAATGAACATTTTAACGTTTTAATGAACATTTAAACATTTTAATGAACATTTTAACGTTTTTTAAAATGAAGATTTTAACGTTTTAATGAAGATTTTAGTGTTTTAATGAACATTTTAACGTTTTAATGAACATTTTAACGTTTTATCGAACCTTTAAACGTTTTAATGAAGATTTTAACGTTTTTAAAACTGAACATTTAAATGTTTTAATGAAGAATTTAATGTTTTATTGAAAATTTAAACGTTTTTAAAAAATGAACATTTAAACGTTTTAATGAAGATTGAAACGTTTTAATGAACATTTTAACACTTTTAAAAACGAACATTTAAACGTTTTAATGAAGATTTATATTCAACAAGCATATAAATTTTCTGATATATATCAGACATATATATCTTGTTTCTACATGATATCAGAAGGAGAGTGCTTGTTTCTTTATGATGTCAGAAAGATAATGTTTGTTTCTTTATGATGTCAGAAAGATACTGCTTTTTTCTTTATGATGTCAGAGGCAGACTGCATGTTTCTTTATGATGTCAGAAGGAGACTGCTTGTTTCAAAAAATGAACATTTTAACGTTTTAATGAAAAATGTAACGTTTTTATGAACCTTTAAACGTTTTTAAAAATGAACATTTAAACCTTTTAATGAAGAATTTAACGTTTTAATGAACATTTAAACATTTTAATGAACATTTTAACGTTTTAAAAATGAAGATTTTAACATTTTAATGAAGATTTTCGTGTTTTAATGAACATTTTAACCTTTTAATGAACATTTAAACGTTTTAATGAACATTTTAACGTTTTTAAAAATGAAGATTTTAACGTTTTAATGAAGATTTTAATGTTTTAATGAACATTGTTTTATTGAACCTTTAAAGTTTTAAAAAAATTAACATTTAAACGTTTTAATGAAGATTTTAATGTTTTTAAAAATGAACATTTAAACCTTTTAATGAAGAATTTAATGTTTTAATGAACATTTTAACTTTTTAATGAACATTTAAACATTTTAATGAACATTTTAACGTTTTTAAAAATGAAGATTTTAACGTTTTAATGAAGATTTTAGTGTTTTAATGAACATTTTAACCTTTTAATGAACATTTAAACGTTTTAATGAACATTTTAACATTTTTAAAATGATGATTTTAACGTTTTAATGAAGATTTTAACATTTTAATGAACATTTAAACGTTTTAATGAACATTTTAATGCTTTATTGAACCTTTAAACTTTTTTTAAAAATGAACATTTAAACGTTTTAATGAAGAATTTAATGTTTTAATGGACATTTAAACGTTTTAATGAAGATTTTAATGTTTTTAAAAATGAACATTTAAACCTTTTAATGAAGAATTTAATGTTTTAATGAACATTTTAACGTTTTTAAAAAATGAACATTTAAACGTTTTAGTGAAGATTGAAACATTTTAATGATGATTTTAACATTTTTAGAAAATGAACATTTAAACGTTTTAATGAAGATTGAAACGTTTAAATGAACATTTTAACGTTTTTAAAATCGAACATTTAAACGTTTTAATGAAGATTTATATTCAACAAGCATATACATATTCTGATATATATCCGACATATATATCTTGTTTCTACATGATATCAGAAGGAGACTGCTTGTTTCTACATCAGAAGGAGACTGCTTGTCTATGGCAAGCCAAATGAGCATTTATTCTGATATCAGGATATCAGCCAGCATTGTCATGAACATGTAAGCCATTTCTGTCCACTAGTTAACTAGTTAGACATGTTTGTGTCAACTAGTTAAATAGTGACAGCCTAAATGTCAACTAGTTAACTAGTAAGGCCTAAATTCTCTCTAGTTAACTAGTTAAAATGTTTCATATCTTACTAGTTAACTAGTATTGCTCAGTGTGTTCACTAGTTAACTAGTGGACAGATCAATGTCCACTAGTTAACTAGTTAAAACACATTTAGTTTTTACTAGTCAACTAGTAAGGTACAAAAACTTGTACTAGCTGACTACTGAATGTAAAAATCCCACTTGTTAACTTTGCCCAATTTGGCCAGCCGCTTGAGCATTAATTCTGATATCTTGTCAACAGGTCAACTAGTTAACTAGTGAGGGTCAAACTGTACACGCTAGTTAACTAGTGAACACATTTTGACATTCACTAGCTAACTAGTTGACACAAAAATGGCTCATTAGTTAACTAGTAAAGGCCAAAATGCATACCAGTCAGCTAGTTGAAGGTATTTGTGTCTCACTAGTTAACTAGTCAGGGTCAAAATGAGCCCACCAGTTAACTAGTGGGAGACGGAAATGTTCACTAGTTAACTAGTGAACACATTTTGGCTTCACTAGTTAACTAGGTGACACAAAAATGGCTCAATAGTTAACTAGTAAAGGCCAAAATGCATACCAGTCAGCTAGTTGAAGGTTTTTGTGTCTCACTAGTTAACTAGTGATGGCCAAAATGTGCACACCAATTAACTAGTGACAGAAGAAATGCCCACTAGTTGACAAGTGAACACATTTTGGCTTCCTAGTTAACTAGGTGACACAAAAATGGCTCACTAGTTAACTAGTAAGGGCTAAAATGCATACCAGTCAGCTAGTTGAAGGTTTTTGTGTCTCACTAGTTAACTAGTGACAGTTCAAAGTGTCCACATGTTCACTAGTGAAGGCAAAACTCCTAACTAGTTAAGTAGTTGGAGTAGGTCAGTGCCACTAGTTAACTAGTGAACCATTAATGACTCACTAGCTAGCTAGTTGATTGTAGCAGGCTCACTAGTTACCTAGTTGATGCATCCATTGTCCAAACTAGTTAACTAGTGAGGACATAAATGTATAATAGTAAACTAGTTCAAGCCTACATTCACACTAGCTAGCTAGTTGCACAGAATTCTAATTAGGAGGCAGAGAATTTCTCAAATTGAGGCTTTCTATTGGCTCACTATGTTAAAATAAAATATGACAACCAATCACAGTGCGGAATTTTGCAAAATCCCACCCCAAACATTTGCATGTGGCACACAAGTTAACATGCTGGCCAGAGGAACCTCAGCTAGTAAACTAGTAGTGGCTTCAGTGTGACACTTACATGTAAACTTGTGAAGGCGGAACTGCTCACTAGTTAACTAGAGAGGGTACAAATGTCCACTAGTGAACTAGTGAGGTGCAAAATAAGTGTCACTAGTTCACTAGTGGGCCCCAAAACGCCCACAAGTTAACTAGTAAGGTGCGGATATGCTCACTAGTTAACTAGTGAGGTGCAGATTTGCTCACTAGTTAACTAGTGCACCCTTAAGCGCCCACTAGTTAACTAGTAAGGTGCAAAAAAGCATCACTAGTTGACTAGTAAGGTGCAGATATGCTCACTAGTTAACTAGTGGGCCCCAAAACACCAACTAGTTAACTAGTAGGGTGTGGATTTGCTCACTAGTTAACTAGTGAGGCGCAGATATGCTCACTAGTTAACTAGTGATGTGCGGATTTGCTTACTAGTTAACTAGTGAGGCGCAGATATGCTCACTAGTTAACTAGTGAGGTGCGGATTTGCTCACTAGTTAACTAGTGAGGTGCAGATTTGCTCACTAGTTAACTAGTGAGGTGCAGATTTGCTCACTAGTTAACTAGTGAAGTGCGGATTTTCTCACTAGTTAACTAGTGAGGTGCGGATTTGCTCACTAGTACCTCACTAGTTAACTAGTGAGCATATCTGCACCTCACTAGTTAACTAGTGAGGTGCGGATTTGCTCACTAGTTAACTAGTTACATCTAAAAACACATACAAGCTGACCATTTTTGTCCACTAGTTAACTAGTGGAACAATTGAAATTTCACCAGTTTACATGTGTGGCAGTGCAGCAGCTCACTAGTTAACTAGTGCCTGAAACACAAATTATGCATATTCTAATGAGAAGGCGGGCAGAAGACTCCTGTTGGGTATAAGAATCCCACCCAGTCTAAAACGTATGTGCTGTGGCCTCACAATCACATACTGATGGGTGTCCCTGAGCGCCAAGGCTTGCACTCATTAGTCATGGTTTGACACCTACTGGTTGGTCGTTGCGGCGGGTTCGAATTCCGCAGATGGCATTCCGCAATTGCTGTAACATTATTTATTTTCTCTTTGTGTTGTAATGTTCAAAGTTTTATTGTTTTACTGCTTTTATTCCCCCCTCCCAAATCAAGTAAAGCACCTCGTTTGGTGTCGTGTAAGGGAGATCAGTAGACGAGTTCAAGTCCCATTGAGGAGAATTGGAATTTAGTGTGCCAGTAATTTTATTGTAGTTCATTTTTGTTTGGTATTGAAAGTTTGGTATTGAAAAAGGCTATATTAAAAATAATTATTGATATATATATATATATATATATATATATATATATATATATATATATATATATATATATATATATATATATATATATATATATATATTTATATATATCTCCATCCAGCCATCCATCTTCCCAAGAAATAGATCAAATGACACTGAGGGAAAAAACTGGTTATTTTGGAGAGGGTGCTCGCTGCAAAACCACAAAGGCGGAGCTGCACCCCGCCCATTCACGCAAACTCAGCCTAGCCCACTGACTTCCGTTTTTGTTTTCAACTTTATCGCAAACTGACCTGACCCACATGAATTACGGCTGTTACTAGTTTACAGTCGTTAATGCTATGTTCTATGCTCCAATTAAACAAGATAAATATAACTTGCTACATGACAAAGACTGAATATATCTCGAAATGAAAAGGTTTCTTTTAGCGAATATCTGCCTACAGCTGGTCTAATAAAAAGGGTGTACACCAGCACTTCAGTTTATTGAGTGGCCTCTGGTAGTCTAGTGGTAAAATCATCTGAGTTTGTTTTTGCTTTCCCCTCAGCTGATGCTGGTTCGATTCTCGGTGGGGTCATCAGCAGTCTATTAAGCCACATTCAATTTGTTTATATTTTAGTTGTAATGTTTATTTTCAGCAAAATATTTATGTCGCTAAAAGTTCTTTGAATTTGGTCGTTCCTAAACAGCATTTTAGTTGAAACTCTGCTCACAAATGGACTCACACTGGCTAAATAAACGAATAAATAAATAAATAAACACATTATATGTTAAACGGTATACCAGTAAATTGTTGTAAACATAGTACTGGCAAGTGTAGCTAGAAATGAAGAAAAGAGGTTGTAAACTACCTAAAACTTACACTACTGGGAAGCGAAACAGCATGTCAACCTGACTCCATAACCACTACACCACCACATCTGTTATAAATCAAGTGGCGTTACATGTAATTGTGCTTCCCAGTGTGTCTCTGAGATGGGATGTATGGTTTATTGGCAGTGTCTCAGTAGAAGTCATTTCAGAAATAATTTGTCAGAAAATTCACAGAATATCCAGATTTGAGAACCAAGACCAGACCCGCTTCGGGGGAGGAGACCAAATTGAAGCTGAGATGGGAGGAAAATACATGAATGAGGCTAAAAATGGCTTTGGCGTGTTTCTTATGAGGAAATGACAATATAACGTGATTAAAAGTTCCAAAAGTTAGATTTTTAATTATATGGAACCTTTACAAAAACTGTTCAATTAACTTCTCAACTCCGTCCTCAATCTCGCATTTTTTAGCTACAACACCCTCTTTGGTTCCAGAATGCTATCAAGTCTGACAACTGGAAGGAATTAGACTGACTCTGATGGAATGGGCGGGGCTGATTCTGGAATGGGCGGGGCTGACTCTGGTGCAGCTCCACCTTCTGGTGCAGCTCCGCCTTTGTGGTTCTGCAGCGAGCACCACTTGTTATTTTGAGCTAGTACCAGAAGACAGTGTAACCTTTTTTAGTTCTCTCCAGTCAAAACAAAACTTTGGACTTTTTTCTTTTTTAAATTTAACAGGGAACAGCAATCAATTGAACAAGGAACTGCAACCAGTAGTCACACAACAAAATAAAATCACACAAACAAAATAAAGTTACTCTCCTTTTTTCTTGGTGTCTGAAAAGGGCAGGGAAAACCATCAGACTCCGGTCACCCATCGAATGGACTCTTCACCCTCCTGCCCTCTGGGAAGCGCTACAGGAGCCTATGGACTAAGACTACCAGGTTCCGAAACAGTTTCTTCCCCACAGCTGTCAGACTCCTAAACTCTGCCTGCTGACATAACACCCCAAACCAGCAGCACCCTACATAAACTCTGTAGAAACAAGAAAGCCCTGCAAATCGATGCAGAGCGTCGCGGGATATGCCTGACTGGTCATATATATTACCTCTCATGACACTGACCTCTGACCCTATGAACTTGTGTATGTGATGAGTTTATTTACCTTTGATAGGGAGTTATGACCTCTGATTTTGTCAAAATCCTTCAACCCGTTCAGGAGATATTGCACACAAAAGCCAAATTTTCATATATACGGCCTCACAAAACCTTGACCTTTGACCCTATGAGGTTTTGTACCTCATGAGTTTATTTACCTTAGATAGGGAGTTCTCACCTGCGATTTGGTCAAAGTATTTCAACCTGTTCAGAAGATATTGCACACAAAAACCAATTTTTCATATATACGGCCTCACACGACCTTTACCTTTGACCCTATGAGGTTGTGACCTGATCAGTTTATCTACCTTTGATAGGGAGCTATCACCTCTGATTTGGTCAAAATCATTCAACCCGTTCAGGCAATTTTTGATATATATATGACCTCACACAACCTTGACCTTTGACCCTATGACATTGTGTTCCTAATCAGTTCATGTACCCTTCATAGTAATAAAATACACAGGCGAGGGTCCGACTCTCTGGAGGATGCCATGTTGGATTTTATGTTTATTTAGCTGTATTTATGGTTTTGCTGGTGGTTTTTGACTCCTTTGAAAACTGTGCAACAACACTCTTCTTCTTCCTTTTCTTGTGTGTTATTTGGCGGATGGCACTCAACATAAAAAGATGCATTTCTCAAACAATTAATGTATTGGAGCGTGAACCAGAGTCATTAATCTCATATCCTAATTTGCTAGAGTCCAGAGGGTTTTGTTGGCTTTATAAGCATTAGTTAGTAAGGTCCTCACTTGAACAAAAAATACAGCTTGTTTGCAGTGACTTTGGTATTTACTACCCCCTATTGCCAGAAATCTACACACTTTCCCTTTAAGTGCGTTGTCTCTTTAAGACTGGTCCTGGGTGACATTGGAGTTTACAGCGAGGCCGTAGAAATTCTCTGTCTGGATATTTATTGTGGAGATTAATGGACTAAAATGGGTTGCTGCACCGTGACTGTCTTCTCCTTTTTTTGGAGAGTAAAAACTATATTTTGGTTTTTAAATGCTGCCGCTGCACCGTGTTAAGAAATCATATTACTGGTTGGTTCGAAATGGGTTGAAATGTTCACATTTCTTCTTTGCTTTACATGCTGATCACTAAAGCGTGCTTTAATTAATATTGCGTTTTCGTAAAACGTAAGAGCAAACAAGGGGGATTTTAATTGACAAAAATAATAAAATCAGCACATTTCCAAGCCAACTGCGGTTAACATTGGCACGTCGGCTTGAAAAATATCTCCTTTTTGCCGTAAATAACACACATTTCATAGCTGTTGTGGGTTATGTATGTGTTCATCAGTGCTTGAGAACTGTAACTTTGGGGAGCGGGTCGTAATTGTGGGCTTTTAATGCGGTGCTGTCTGTGGCGAGGTGTTGGTAGGGTCTGATCGGAGCTGCAGCCAGAGCGTTTCTCCCGACCAGCGGCTGCTGTGAGCTGGTCCACGGTGAAGCAGCCCACGCAGCCGAACGAGGGCTTCCCGGCTAAGAGCTGACCGCAGCGGCCCTGACGACCGCGGGCCAGCGACCCGAGAAATAACATGGGGAGTCCTGCTGCTGCCTGCTGTTGTTTGTTTTCCGTAGTAAATACCTGAATATGCAGAGACTCAACAGGTCATTCAGTTGTATGGTATCATTCAGATGATCAAATGAAATGTTGCAACATTAATATCAGTTTACCTGATCTTGATCAATAATCACATTGATGAATTGGTGCATGAATAACTACAGACCCTGCTTCCTGCAGCAGCTTTTTCTGCTCTAGATTTATGATCTGCTATTTGTATATTTCAACGAATAAGACGGAAATGGCCTTTAATTATTTAGATTTATTTGTGGATTTTTTTGTCGATGTTAACCCTGTTGTGTCTCAGTTCATGAAGCTGTTTTCAATGTTTCCCGCGATGCGAGCAGCTGATTGTGCAGCAGATGGCCGCGGACATGATCAATTTCGAAGTGCTAGTTCTGGATCAAGAGAAAGCCTGCTGTGCTGTGCTGATGATTTTATTTTGCGAGGATGGATTGAGGAAGGGGGACACACATGCTTAAATATCGACTGTCGGCAATAATCAGATTCATACTCATAAAATACTTGTTTACATGTTTTGTGTGTGTGTGTGTGTGTGTGTGTGTGTGTGTGCGTGCGTGCGTGCGTGCGTGTGTGTGTAACTCTGCCCACTAATCCGTTACGTATTTTGTTTCTTGTTGACATAAATACAAAAATTATGCAAAAGAAAAGATGTGAAATAATGTACAAGACTAAAGTATATTAACCAGGATCGAACCCGCGACCTTCGCCATTGCAGGCGAACGCGTTAGTCACTACACCACCAGTGCTATGTGCTAAATCTCTTTGCAAATTTATCCTTTCAAAACACCATGAGTGCTGGCAGGCTTTACAGCAACGTATGTAAAATAGAGCCTTTTTTATTATTATAAACTTGTCGCTTCCGTACAAATGTGAAACAATATATCTGACGGAGATTTCTGCGGAGTTTCTGCACTTTCCTGTCAACAGAAACAGACATGCTGTCTGCCGCTGCCTTCCGCCTCCAGGCTTTTTCAGACTAATAACTGAAAACTAAAGACTGTACACGTTAACTGAACAAAGATTACAGCAATACACCACAACTTTCTCGCTACAAATGTCGTCAAAACATATTTATATGCTCAAACAATCTTTATCAAATTTTCTCTTAGAACAGCCTAAACAGAGTCCGCCATACTTTCTCTGTTTCTCAGTCCTACATGGACCAATCACATTGCTGTTCTGCATTTCTTCATTTGCATGTAAAGGCCGGATTTGCTCACTAGCTAACTAGTGAGCAGTACAGCGGTCGAACTAGTTAACATGTTACACAGAATGCCAGCCAAGTGTGTATTTATTCAAATTCCACAAATTTACTAGTTTTAGGGGCATTTTTCTGCAGCTAGTTAACTAGTGACAGTGTTTTGTGTTCACTACTTAACATGTAAGGCTCAGTTTGCCCTCTATAAGCTACTGAGAAAAAATTATAATGCAGATATGCTCACTAGTTAACTAGTGAGTGCTTCCTGTCCCATTACAAGTGAACTAGAAAGGCCAAATATGTCAACTAGTTAACTAGTGAAGGTAAATTTGTCACTAGTTAACTAGTAAGAACACATTTTTACATAACAAGTAAACTAGATTGCTCCAAAAACAGCAACTAGTGTGCGTCTTGTGCGCACTAGTTAACTAGTGAGCATATCTGCACCTCACTAGTTAACTAGTGAGCATATCCGCACCTCACTAGTTAACTAGTGAGCAAATCTGCACTTCACTAGTTAACTAGTGAGCAAATCTGCACCTCACTAGTTAACTAGTGAGCAAATCCGCACCTCACTAGTTAACTAGTGAGCAAATCCGCACTTCACAAGTTAACTAGTGAGCAAATCCGCGCCTCACTAGTTAACTAGTAAGCAAATCCGCACTTCACTAGTTAACTAGTGAGCATATACGCGCCTCACTAGTTAACTAGTGAGCAAATCCGCACCCTACTAGTTAACTAGTTGGCGTTTTGGGGCCCACTAGTTAACTAGTGAGCATATCTGCACTTTACAAGTTAACTAGTGATGCTTTTTTGCACCTTACTAGTTAACTAGTGGGCGCTTTAGGGCACACTAGTTAACTAGTGAGCAAATCTGCACCTCACTAGTTAACTAGTGAGCAAATCCGCACATCACTAGTTAACTAGTGAGCATATCTGTGCCTCACTAGTTAACTAGTGAGCAAATCCGCACCCTACTAGTTAACTTGTTGACATTTTGGGGCCCACTAGTTAACTAGTGAGCATATCTGCACTTTACAAGTTCACTAGTGATGCTTTTTTGCACCTTACTAGTTAACTAGTGGGCGCTTTAGGGTGCACTAGTTAACTAGTGAGCAAATCTGCACCTCACTAGTTAACTAGTGAGCATATCCGCACCTTACTAGTTAACTTGTGGGCGATTTGGGGCCCACTAGTGAACTAGTGACACTTATTTTGCACCTCACTAGTTAACTAGTGGACATTTGTACCCTCTCTAGTTAACTAGTGAGCAGTTCTGCCTTCACAAGTTTACATGTAAGTGTCACACTGAAGCCACTACTAGTTCACTAGCTGAGGTTCCTCTGGCCAGCATGTTAACTTGTGTGCCGCATGCAAATGTTTGGGGTGGGATTTTACGAAATTCCGCACTGTGATTGGTTGTCATATTTTATTTTGACACAGGGAGCCAATAGAGAGTCTTAATTTGAGAAATTCTCCGCCTCCTAATTAGAATTCTGCGCAACTAGCTAGCTAGTGTGAATGTAGACTTGAACTAGTTTACTAGTATACATTTATGTCCTCACTAGTTAACTAGTTTGGACAATGGATGCATCAACTAGGTAACTAGTGAGCCTGCTGCCATCAACTAGCTAGCTAGTGAGCCATTAATGGTTCACTAGTTAACTAGTGGCACTGACCTACTCCAACTAGTTAACTAGTTAGGAGTTAAGCCTTCACTAGTTAACTAGTGTGCACATTTTGGCCATCAATAGTTAACTAGTGAGACACAAAAAACCTTCAACTAGCTGACTGGTATGCACTTTGGCCTTTACTAGTTAACTAGTGAGCCATTTATGTGACAACTAGTTAACTAGTGAAGCCAAAATGTGTTCACTAGTTAACTAGTGCACATTTATGTCTACCACAAGTTAACTAGTGTGCACATTTTGGCCATCACTAGTTAACTAGTGAGACACAAAAACCTTCAACTAGCTGACTGGTATGCATTTTGGTCTTTACTAGTTAACTAGTGAGCCATTTATGTGTCAACTAGTTAACTAGTGAAGCCAAAATATGTTCACTAGTTAACTAGTGCGCATTTATCTCTACCACAAGTTAACTAGTGTGCACATTTTGACCCTCACTAGTTAACTAGTGAGACAAATACCTTCAAGTAGCTGACTGCTATGCATTTCTGCTTTTACTAGTTAACTAGTGAGCAGTTTTTGTGTCAACTAGTTAACTACTGAAGCCTAAATGTGTTCACTAGTTAACTAGTGCGCATTTCTGCTGTCACTAGTTAACTAGTGGGCACATTTTCACCCTCGATATTTAACTAGTTGACACAAACATGTCTAACTAGTTAACTAGTGGACAGAAATGGCTTACATGTTCATGACAATTCTGGCTGATATCCTGATATCAGAATAAATGCTCATTTGGCTTGCCATATACTTCTGATATCATGTGTAAACAAGCAGTATCTTTCTGATATCATGTAGAAACAAGCAGTCTCCTTCTGATATCATAAAGAAACAAGCAGTCTCCTTCTGATATCATAAAGAAACAAGCAGTCTCCTTCTGATATCATGTACAAACATGCAGTCTCCTTCTGATATCATAAAGAAACAAGCAGTCTCCTTCTGATATCATAAAGAAACAAGCAGTCTCTTTCTGATATCATGTACAAACATGCAGTCTCCTTCTGATATCATAAAGAAACAAGCAGTCTCCTTCTATGGCAAGCCAAATGAGCATTTATTCTGATATCAGGATATCAGCCAGAATTGTCATGAACATGTAAGCCATTTCTGTCCACTAGTTAACTAGTTAGACATGTTTGTGTCAACTAGTTAAATATCGAGGGTGAAAATGTGCCCACTAGTTAACTAGTGACAGCAGAAATGTGCACTAGTTAACTAGTGAACACATTTAGGCTTCAGTAGTTAACTAGTTGACACAAAAACTGCTCACTAGTTAACTAGTAAAAGCAGAAATGCATAGCAGTCAGCTACTTGAAGGTATTTGTCTCACTAGTTAACTAGTGAGGGTCAAAATGTGCACACTAGTTAACTTGTGGTAGACATAAATGCACACTAGTTAACTAGTGAACATATTTTGGCTTCACTAGATAACTAGTTGACACATAAATGGCTCACTAGTTAACTAGTAAAGACCAAAATGCATACCAGTCAGCTAGTTGAAGGTTTTTGTGTCTCACTAGTTAACTAGTGATGGCCAAAATGTGCACACTAGTTAACTTGTGGTAGACATAAATGTGCACTAGTTAACTAGTGAACACATTTTGGCTTCACTAGTTAACTAGTTGTCACATAAATGGCTCACTAGTTAACTAGTAAAGGCCAAAGTGCATACCAGTCAGCTAGTTGAAGGTTTTTTGTGTCTCACTAGTTAACTATTGATGGCCAAAATGTGCACACTAGTTAACTAGTGAAGGCTTAACTCCTAACTAGTTAACTAGTTGCAGTAGGTCAGTGCCACTAGTTAACTAGTGAACCATTAATGGCTCACTAGCTAGCTAGTTGATGGCAGCAGGCTCACTAGTTACCTAGTTGATGCATCCATTGTCCAAACTAGTTAACTAGTGAGGACATAAATGTATACTAGTAAACTAGTTCAAGTCTACATTCACACTAGCTAGCTAGTTGCGCAGAATTCTAATTAGGAGGCGGAGAATTTCTCAAATTAAGACTCTCTATTGGCTCCCTGTGTCAAAATAAAATATGACAACCAATCACAGTGCGGAATTTCGTAAAATCCCACCCCAAACATTTGCATGCGGCACACAAGTTAACATGCTGGCCAGAGGAACCTCAGCTAGTGAACTAGTAGTGGCTTCAGTGTGACACTTACATGTAAACTTGTGAAGGCAGAACTGCTCACTAGTTAACTACAGAGGGTACAAATGTCCACTAGTTAACTAGTGAGGTGCAAAATAAGTGTCACTAGTTCACTAGTGGGCCCCAAATCGCCCACAAGTTAACTAGTAAGGTGCGGATATGCTCACTAGTTAACTAGTGAGGTGCAGATTTGCTCACTAGTTAACTAGTGCGCCCTAAAGCACCCACTAGTTAACTAGTAAGGTGCAAAAAAGCATCACTATTTAACTTGTAAAGTGCAGATATGCTCACTAGTTAACTAGTGGGCCCCAAAATGTCAACAAGTTAACTAGTAGGGTGCGGATTTGCTCACTAGTTAACTAGTGAGGCACAGATATGCTCACTAGTTAACTAGTGATGTGCGGATTTGCTCACTAGTTAACTAGTGAGGTGCAGATTTGCTCACTAGTTAACTAGTGTGCCCTAAAGCACCCACTAGTTAACTAGTAAGGTGCAAAAAAGCATCACTAGTTAACTTGTAAAGTGCAGATATGCTCACTAGTTAACTAGTGGGCCCCAAAACGCCAACTAGTTAACTAGTAGGGTGCGGATTTGCTCACTAGTTAACTAGTGAGGCACAGATATGCTCACTAGTTAACTAGTGAAGTGCGGATTTGCTTACTAGCTAACTAGTGAGGCGCGGATTTGCTCACTAGTTAACTAGTGAAGTGCGGATTTGCTCACTAGTTAACTAGTGAGGTGCGGATTTGCTCACTAGTTAACTAGTGAGGTGCGGATTTGCTCACTAGTTAACTAGTGAGGTGCGGATTTGCTCACTAGTTAACTAGTGAGGTGCAGATATGCTCACTAGTTAACTAGTGAGGTGCAGATATGCTCACTAGTTAACTAGTGCGCACAAGACGCACACTAGTTGCTGTTTTTGGAGCAATCTAGTTTACTTGTTATGTAAAAATGTGTTCTTACTAGTTAACTAGTGACAAATTTACCTTCACTAGTTAACTAGTTGACATATTTGGCCTTTCTAGTTCACTTGTAATGGGACAGGAAGCACTCACTAGTTAACTAGTGAGCATATCTGCATTATAATTTTTTCTCACTAGCTTATAGAGGGCAAACTGAGCCTTACATGTTAAGTAGTGAACACAAAACACTGTCACTAGTTAACTAGCTGCAGAAAAATGCCCCTAAAACTAGTAAATTTGTGGAATTTGAATAAATACACACTTGGCTGGCATTCTGTGTAACATGTTAACTAGTTCGACCGCTGTACTGCTCACTAGTTAGCTAGTGAGCAAATCCGGCCTTTACATGCAAATGAAGAAATGCAGAACAGCTATGTGATTGGTCCATGTAGGACTGAGAAACAGAGAAAGTATGGCGGACTCTGTTCAGGCTGTTCTAAGAGAAAATTTGATAAACTAAGATCGTTCTAGCACATAAATATGTTTTGACGATATTTGTAGCGAGAAAGTTGTGGTGTATTGCTGTAATCTTTGTTCAGTTAACGTGTGCAGTCTTTAGTTTTCAGTTATTAGTCTGAAAAAGCCTGGAGGCGGAAGGCAGCGGCAGACAGCATGTCTGTTTCTGTTGACAGGAAAGTGCAGAAACTCCGCAGAAATCTCCGTCAGATATATTGTTTCACATTTGTACGGAAGCGACAAGTTTATAATAATAAAAAAGGCTCTATTTTACATACGTTGCTGTAAAGCCTGCCAGCACTCATAGTGTTTTAAAGCTATGAATTTGCCAGGAGATGTTGCACCTAGTGCTGGTCTAGTGACTAACGCGTTCGCCTGCAATGGTGAAGGTCGCGGGTTCGATACTTGATCATACACTTTAGTTTTGTATATTATTTCACTTCTTTTCTTTTGCATAATTTTTGTATTTATGTCAACAAGAAACAAAATACGTAACGGATTAGTGGGCAGAGTTACACACACACACACACACACACACACACACACACACACACACACACACACACACACACACAAAACATGTAAACAAGTATTTTATGAGTATGAATCTGATTATTGCCGACAGTCGATATTTAAGCATGTGTGTCCCCCTTCCTCAATCCATCCTCGCAAAATAAAATCATCGGCACAGCACAGCAGGCTTTCTCTTGATCCAGAACTAGCACTTCGAAATTGATCATGTCCGCGGCCATCTGCTGCACAATCAGCTGCTCGCATCGCGGGAAACATTGAAAACAGCTTCATGAACTGAGACACAACATGGTTAACATCGACAAAAAAATCCACAAATAAATCTAAATAATTAATGCCATTTCCGTCTTTTTCGTTGAAATATACAAATAGCAGATCATAAATCTAGAGCAGAAAAAGCTGCTGCAGGAAGCAGGGTCTGTAGTTATTCATGCACCAATTCATCAATGTGATTATTGATCAAGATCAGGTAAACTGATATTAATGTTGCAACATTTCATTTGATCATCTGAATGATACCACACAACTGAATGACCTGTTGAGTCTCTACTACGGAAAACAAACAACAGCAGGCAGCAGCAGGACTCCCCATGTTATTTCTCGGGTCGCTGGCCCGCGGTCGTCGGGGCCGCTGCGGTCAGCTCTTAGCCGGGAAGCCCTCGTTCTGCTGCGTGGGCTGCTTCACCGTGGACCAGCTCCCAGCAGCCGCTGGTCGGGAGAAACGCTCTGGCTGCAGCTCCGATCAGACCCTACCAACACCTCGCCACAGACAGCACCGCATTAAAAGCCCACAATTACGACCCGCTCCCCAAAGTTACAGTTCTCAAGCACTGATGAACACATACATAACCCACAACAGCTATGAAATGTGTGTTATTTACGGCAAAAAGGAGATATTTTTCAAGCCGACGTGCCAATGTTAACCGCAGTTGGCTTGGAAATGTGCTGATTTTATTATTTTTGTCAATTAAAATCCCCCTTGTTTGCTCTTACGTTTTACGAAAACGCAATATTAATTAAAGCACGCTTTAGTGATCAGCATGTAAAGCAAAGAAGAAATGTGAACATTTCAACCCATTTCGAACCAACCAGTAATATGATTTCTTAATACGGTGCAGCGGCAGCATTTAAAAACCAAAATATAGTTTTTACTCTCCAAAAAAAGGAGAAGACAGTCACGGTGCAGCAACCCATTTTAGTCCATTAATCTCCACAATAAATATCCAGACAGAGAATTTCTACGGCCTTGCTGTAAACTCCAATGTCACCCAGGACCAGTCTTAAAGAGACAACGCGCTTAAAGGGAAAGTGTGTAGATTTCTGGCAATAGGGGGTAGTAAATACCAAAGTCACTGCAAACAAGCTGTATTTTTTGTTCAAGTGAGGACCTTACTAACTAATGCTCATAAAGCCAACAAAACTCTCTGGACTCTAGCTGTAACTCTCAAATTAGGATATGAGATTAATGACTCAGGTTCACGCTCCAATACATTAATTGTTTGAGAAATGCATCTTTTTATGTTGAGTGCCATCCGCCAAATAACACACGAGAAAAGGAAGAAGAAGAGTGTTGTTGCACAGTTTTCAAAGGAGTCAAAAACCACCAGCAAAACCATAAATACAGCTAAATAAACATAAAATCCAACATGGCGTCCTCCAGAGAGTCGGACCCTCGCCTGTGTATTTTATTACTATGAAGGGTACATGAACTGATTAGGAACACAATGTCATAGGGTCAAAGGTCAAGGTTGTGTGAGGTCATATATATATCAAAAATTGCCTGAACGGGTTGAATGATTTTGACCAAATCAGAGGTGATAGCTCCCTATCAAAGGTAGATAAACTGATCAGGTCACAACCTCATAGGGTCAAAGGTAAAGGTCGTGTGAGGCCGTATATATGAAAAATTGGTTTTTGTGTGCAATATCTTCTGAACAGATTGAAATACTTTGACCAAATCGCAGGTGAGAACTCCCTATCTAAGGTAAATAAACTCATGAGGTACAAAACCTCATAGGGTCAAAGGTCAAGGTTGTGTGAGGCCGTATATATGAAAATTTGGCTTTTGTGTGCAATATCTCCTGAACGGGTTGAAGGATTTTGACAAAATCAGAGGTCATAACTCCCTATCAAAGGTAAATAAACTCATCACATACACAAGTTCATAGGGTCAGAGGTCAGTGTCATGAGAGGTAATATATATGACCAGTCAGGCATATCCCGCGACGCTCTGCATCGATTTCCAGGGCTTTCTTGTTTCTACAGAGTTTATGTAGGGTGCTGCTGGTTTGGGGTGTTATGTCAGCAGGCAGAGTTTAGGAGTCTGACAGCTGTGGGGAAGAAACTGTTTCGGGACCTGGTAGTCTTAGTCCATAGGCTCCTGTAGCGCTTCCCAGAGGGCAGGAGGGTGAAGAGTCCATTCGATGGGTGACTGGAGTCTGATGGTTTTCCCTGCCCTTTTCAGACACCAAGAAAAAAGGAGAGTAACTTTATTTTGTTTGTGTGATTTTATTTTGTTGTGTGACTACTGGTTGCAGTTCCCTGTTCAATTGATTGCTGTTCCCTGTTAAATTTAAAAAAGAAAAAAGTCTAAAGTTTTGTTTTGACTGGAGAGAACTAAAAAAGGTTACACTGTCTTCTGGTACTAGCTCAAAATAACAAGTGGTGCTTGCTGCAGAACCACAAAGGCGGAGCTGCACCAGAAGGCGGAGCTGCACCAGAGTCAGCCCCGCCCATTCCAGAATCAGCCCCGCCCATTCCATTAGAGTCAGTCTAATTCCTTCCAGTTGTCAGACTTGATAGCATTCTGGAACCAAAGAGGGTGTTGTAGCTAAAAAATGCGAGATTGAGGACGGAGTTGAGAAGTTAATTGAACAGTTTTTGTAAAGGTTCCATATAATTAAAAATCTAACTTTTGGAACTTTTAATCATGTTATATTGTCATTTCCTCATAAGAAACACGCCAAAGCCATTTTTAGCCTCATTCATGCATTTTCCTCCCATCTCAGCGTCAATTTGGTCTCCTCCCCCGAAGCGGGTCTGGTCTTGGTTCTCAAATCTGGATATTCTGTGAATTTTCTGACAAATTATTTCTGAAATGACTTCTACTGAGACACCGCCAATAAACCATACATCCCATCTCAGTGACACACTGGGCAGCACAATTACATGTAACGCCACTTGATTTATAACAGATGTGGTGGTGTAGTGGTTATGGAGTCAGGTTGACATGCTGTTTCGCCTCCCAGTAGTGTAAGTTTTAGGTAGTTTACAACCTCTTTTCTTCATTTCTAGCTACACTTGCCAGTACTATGTTTACAACAATTTACTGGTATACCGTTTAACATATAATGTGTTTATTTATTTATTTATTCGTTTATTTAGCCAGTGTGAGTCCATTTGTGAGCAGAGTTTCAACTAAAATGCTGTTTAGGAACGACCAAATTCAAAGAACTTTTAGCGACATAAATATTTTGCTGAAAAGAAACATTACAACTAAAATATAAACAAATTGAATGTGGCTAAATAGACTGCTGATGACCCCCACCGAGAATCGAACCAGCATCAGCTGAGGGGAAAGCAAAAACCAACTCAGACGATTTTACCAATAGACTACCAGAGGCCATTCAATAGACTGAAGTGCTGTTGTACACCACTTTTATTAGACCAGCTGTAGGCAGATATTCGATAAAAGAAACCTTTTCATTTCGAGATATATTCAGTCTTTGTCATGTAGCAAGTTATATTTATCTTGTTTAATTGGAGTATAGAACATAGCATTAACGACTGTAAACTAGTAACAGCCGTAATTCATGTGGGTCAGGTCAGTTTGCGATAAAGTTGAAAACAAAAACGGAAGTCAGTGGGCTAGGCTGAGTTTGCGTGAATGGGCGGGGTGCAGCTCCGCCTTTGTGGTTTTGCAGCGAGCACCCTCTCCAAAATAACCACAGTTTTTTCCCTCAGTGTCATTTGATCTATTTCTTGGGAAGATGGATGGATGGATGGATGGAGATATATATATATATATATATATATATATATATATATATATATATATATATATATATATATATATATCAATAATTATTTTTAATATAGCCTTTTTCAATACCAAACTTTCAATACCAAACAAAAATGAACTACAATAAAATTACTGGCACACTAAATTCCAATTCTCCTCAATGGGACTTGAACTCGCCAACTGATCTCCCTTACACGACACCAAACGAGGTGCTTTACTTGATTTGGGAGGGGGGAATAAAAGCAGTAAAACAATAAAACTTTGAACATTACAACACAAAGAGAAAATAAATAATGTTACAGCAATTGCGGAATGCCATCTGCGGGATTCGAACCCGCCGCAACGACCAACCAGTAGGTGTCAAACCATGACTAATGAGTGCAAGCCTTGGCGCTCAGGGACACCCATCAGATTGTGAGGCCACAGCACATACTTTTAGACTGGGTGGGATTCTTATACCCAACAGGAGTCTTCTGCCCGCCTTCTCATTAGAATATGCATAATTTGTGTTTCAGGCACTAGTTAACTAGTGAGCTGCTGCACTGCCACACATGTAAACTGGTGAAATTTCAATTGTTCCACTAGTTAACTAGTGGACAAAAATGGTCATCTTGTATGTGTTTTTAGATGCAACTAGTTAACTAGTGAGCAAATCCGCACCTCACTAGTTAACTAGTGAGGTGCAGATATGCTCACTAGTTAACTAGTGAGGTACTAGTGAGGTGCAGATATGCTCACTAGTTAACTAGTGAGCATATCTGCACCTCACTAGTTAACTAGTGAGCAAATCCGCACCTCACTAGTTAACTAGTGAGCAAATCCGCACCTCACTAGTTAACTAGTGAGCAAATCTGCACCTCACTAGTTAACTAGTGAGCAAATCCGCACCTCACTAGTTAACTAGTGAGCAAATCCGCACCTCACTAGTTAACTAGTGAGCATATCTGCGCCTCACTAGTTAACTAGTAAGCAAATCCGCACGTCACTAGTTAACTAGTGAGCATATCTGCGCCTCACTAGTTAACTAGTGAGCAAATCCGCACCCTACTAGTTAACTAGTTGGCGTTTTGGGGCCCACTAGTTAACTAGTGAGCATATCTGCACCTTACTAGTTAACTAGTGATGCTTTTTTGCACCTTACTAGTTAACTAGTGGGCACTTAAGGGTGCACTAGTTAACTAGTGAGCAAATCTGCACCTCACTAGTTAACTAGTGAGCATATCCACACCTTACTAGTTAACTTGTGGGCGTTTTGGGGCCCACTAGTGAACTAGTGACACTTATTTTGCACCTCACTAGTTAACTAGTGGACATTTGTACCCTCTCTAGTTAACTAGTGAGGAGTTCCGCCTTCACAAGTTTACATGTAAGTGTCACACTGAAGCCACTACTAGTTTACTAGCTGAGGTTCCTCTGGCCAGCATGTTAACTTGTGTGCCGCATGCAAATGTTTGGGGTGGGATTTTGCAAAATTCCGCACTGTGATTGGTTGTCATATTTTATTTTAACATAGTGAGCCAATAGAAAGCCTCAATTTGAGAAATTCTCTGCCTCCTAATTAGAATTCTGTGCAACTAGCTAGCTAGTGTGAATGTAGGCTTGAACTAGTTTACTAGTATACATTTATGTCCTCACTAGTTAACTAGTTTGGACAATGGATGCATCAACTAGGTAACTAGTGAGCCTGCTACAATCAACTAGCTAGCTAGTGAGTCATTAATGGTTCACTAGTTAACTAGTGGCACTGCCCTACTCCAACTACTTAACTAGTTAGGAGTTTTGCCTTCACTAGTGAACATGTGGACACTTTGAACTGTCACTAGTTAACTAGTGAGACACAAAAACCTTCAACTAGCTGACTGGTATGCATTTTAGCCCTTACTAGTTAACTAGTGAGCCATTTTTGTGTCACCCAGTTAACTAGGAAGCCAAAATGTGTTCACTAGTCAACTAGTGGGCATTTCTTCTGTCACTAGTTAACTGGTCTGCACATTTTGGCCATCACTAGTTAACTAGTGAGACACAAAAACCTTCAACTAGCTGACTGGTATGCATTTTGGCCTTTACTAGTTAACTAGTGAGCCATTTTGTGTCACCTAGTTAACTAGTGAAGCCAAAATGTGTTCACTAGTTAACTAGTGAACATTTCTGTCTCCCACTAGTTAACTGGTGGGCTCATTTTGACCCTGACTAGTTAACTAGTGAGACACAAATACCTTCAACTAGCTGACTGGTATGCATTTTGGCCTTTACTAGTTAACTAATGAGCCATTTTTGTGTCAACTAGTTAACTAGTGAAGGTCAAAATGTGTTCACTAGTTAACTAGCGTGTACAGTTTGACCCTCACTAGTTAACTAGTTGACCTGTTGACAAGATATCAGAATTAATGCTCAAGCGGCTGGCCAAATTGGGCAAAGTTAACAAGTGGGATTTTTACATTCAGTAGTCAGCTAGTACGAGTTTTTGTACCTTACTAGTTGACTAGTAAAAACTAAATGTGTTTTAACTAGTTAACTAGTGGACATTGATCTGTCCACTAGTTAACTAGTGAACACACTGAGCAATACTAGTTAACTAGTAAGATATGAAACATTTTAACTAGTTAACTAGAGAGAATTTAGGCCTTACTAGTTAACTAGTTGACATTTAGGCTGTCACTATTTAACTAGTTGACACAAACATGGCTAACTAGTTAACTAGTGGACAGAAATGGCTTACATGTTCATGACAATTCTGGCTGATATCCTGATATCAGAATAAATGCTCATTTGGCTTGCCATATCCTTCTGACATCATAAAGAAACAAGCAGTCTCTTTCTGATATCATGTAAAAACAAGCAGTCTCCTTCTGATATCATGTAGAAACAAGCAGTCTCCTTCTGACATCATGTAGAAACAAGCAGTCTCCTTCTGATATCATAAAGAAACAAGCAGTCTCCTTCTGATATCATAAAGAAACAAGCAGTCTCCTTCTGATATCATAAAGAAACAAGCAGTCTCCTTCTGATATCATAAAGAAACAAGCAGTCTCCTTCTGATATCATAAAGAAACAAGCAGTCTCCTTCTGATATCATGTACAAACATGCAGTCTCCTTCTGATATCATAAAGAAACAAGCAGTCTCCTTCTGATATCATAAAGAAACAAGCAGTCTCCTTCTGACATCATAAAGAAACAAGCAGTCTCGTTCTGATATCAGAAAGAAACAAGCAGTCAATATCATAAAGAAACAAGCAGTCTCTTTCTGATATCATGTAGAAACAAGCAGTCTCCTTCTGATATCATGTAGAAACAAGCAGTCTCCTTCTGACATCATGTAGAAACAAGCAGTCTCCTTCTGATATCATAAAGAAACAAGCAGTATCTTTCTGATATCATGTAGAAACAAGCAGTCTCCTTCTGATATCATAAAGAAACAAGCAGTCTCCTTCTGATATCATAAAGAAACAAGCAGTCTCCTTCTGATATCATAAAGAAACAAGCAGTCTCCTTCTGATATCATGTACAAACATGCAGTCTCCTTCTGATATCATAAAGAAACAAGCAGTCTCCTTCTGATATCATAAAGAAACAAGCAGTCTCCTTCTGACATCATAAAGAAAAAAGCAGTCTCGTTCTGATATCAGAAAGAAACAAGCAGTCAATATCATAAAGAAACAAGCAGTCTCCTTCTGACATCATAAAGAAACAAGCAGTATCTTTCTGATATCATGTAGAAACATGCAGTCTCCTTCTGATATCATAAAGAAACAAGCAGTCTCCTTCTGATATCATGTAGAAACATGCAGTCTCCTTCTGATATCATAAAGAAACAAGCAGTATCTTTCTGACATCATAAAGAAACAAGCAGTATCTTTCTGATATCATGTAGAAACATGCAGTCTCCTTCTGATATCATAAAGAAACAAGCAGTATCTTTCTGACATCATAAAGAATCAAGCAGTCTCCTTCTGATATCATATAGAAACAAGCAGTCTCCTTCTGATATCATAAAGAAACAAGCAGTCTCCTTCTGATATCATGTAGAAACAAGCAGTCTCCTTCTGACATCATAAAGAAAGAAGCAGTCTTCCTCTGACATCATAAAGAAACAAGCAGTCTTCCTCTGACATCATAAAGAAACAAGCAGTCTCTTTCTGATATCATGTAGAAACAAGCAGTCTCCTTCTGACATCATGTAGAAACAAGCAGTCTCCTTCTGATATCATAAAGAAACAAGCAGTCTCCTTCTGATATCATGTGTAAACAAGCAGTATCTTTCTGATATCATGTAGAAACAAGCAGTCTCCTTCTGATATCATGTGTAAACAAGCAGTATCTTTCTGATATCATGTAGAAACAAGCAGTCTCCATCTGATATCATGTAGAAACAAGCAGTCTTCTTCTGATATCATGTAGAAACAAGCA
Organism: Nothobranchius furzeri; assembly: GCF_043380555.1. Lineage (NCBI taxonomy): Eukaryota > Metazoa > Chordata > Actinopteri > Cyprinodontiformes > Nothobranchiidae > Nothobranchius > Nothobranchius furzeri. Next base: position 29,264,804 of record NC_091751.1, on the reverse strand, counting down.
GTCTCCTTCTGATATCATGTAGAAACAAGCAGTCTCCTTCTGATATCATAAAGAAACAAGCAGTCTCCTTCTGATATCATGTAGAAACAAGCAGTCTCCTTCTGATATCATAAAGAAACAAGCAGTCTCTTTCTGATATCATGTAGAAACAAGCAGTCTCCTTCTGATATCATAAAGAAACAAGCAGTCTCCTTCTGATATCATAAAGAAACAAGCAGTCTCCTTCTGATATCATGTACAAACATGCAGTCTCCTTCTGATATCATAAAGAAACAAGCAGTCTCCTTCTGATATCATAAAGAAACAAGCAGTCTCCTTCTGATATCATGTAGAAACAAGCAGTCTCCTTCTGATATCATAAAGAAACAAGCAGTCTCCTTCTGACATCATAAAGAAAGAAGCAGTCTTCCTCTGACATCATAAAGAAACAAGCAGTCTCTTTCTGATATCATGTAGAAACAAGCAGTCTCCTTCTGATATCATGTAGAAACAAGCAGTCTCCTTCTGATATCATGTAGAAACAAGCAGTCTAATTCTGATATCATAAAGAAACAAGCAGTCTCCTTCTGATATCATGTAGAAACAAGCAGTCTCATTCTGATATCATAAAGAAACAAGCAGTCTCTTTCTGATATCATGTAGAAACAAGCAGTCTCCTTCTGATATCATAAAGAAACAAGCAGTCTCCTTCTGATATCATAAAGAAACAAGCAGTCTCCTTCTGATATCATGTACAAACATGCAGTCTCCTTCTGATATCATAAAGAAACAAGCAGTCTCCTTCTGATATCATAAAGAAACAAGCAGTCTCCTTCTGATATCATGTAGAAACAAGCAGTCTCCTTCTGATATCATAAAGAAACAAGCAGTCTCCTTCTGACATCATAAAGAAAGAAGCAGTCTTCCTCTGACATCATAAAGAAACAAGCAGTCTCTTTCTGATATCATGTAGAAACAAGCAGTCTCCTTCTGATATCATGTGTAAACAAGCAGTATCTTTCTGATATCATGTAGAAACAAGCAGTCTCCTTCTGATATCATACAGAAACAAGCAGTCTCCTTCTGATATCATGTAGAAACAAGCAGTCTCCTTCTGATATCATAAAGAAACAAGCAGTCTCCTTCTGATATCATGTGTAAACAAGCAGTATCTTTCTCATATCATGTAGAAACAAGCAGTCTCCTTCTGACATCATAAAGAAACAAGCAGTCTTCCTCTGACATCATAAAGAAACAAGCAGTCTTCCTCTGACATCATAAAGAAACAAGCAGTCTCCTTCTGATATCATGTAGAAACAAGCAGTCTCCTTCTGATATCATGTAGAAACAAGCAGTCTCCTTCTGATATCATGTAGAAACATGCAGTCTCTTTCTGATATCATGTAGAAACAAGCAGTATCTTTCTGATATCATGTGTAAACAAGCAGTCTCCTTCTGATATCATGTAGAAACAAGCAGTCTCTTTCTGATATCATGTAGAAACAAGCAGTCTCTTTCTGATATCATGTGTAAACAAGCAGTATCTTTCTGATATCATGTAGAAACAAGCAGTCTCCTTCTGACATCATAAAGAAACAAGCAGTCTTCCTCTGACATCATAAAGAAACTAGCAGTATCTTTCTGATATCATGTAGAAACAAGCAGTCTCCTTCTGATATCATACAGAAACAAGCAGTCTCCTTCTGATATCATGTAGAAACAAGCAGTCTCCTTCTGATATCATAAAGAAACAAGCAGTCTCCTTCTGATATCATGTGTAAACAAGCAGTATCTTTCTCATATCATGTAGAAACAAGCAGTCTCCTTCTGACATCATAAAGAAACATGCAGTCTCTTTCTGATATCATGTAGAAACAAGCAGTATCTTTCTGATATCATGTGTAAACAAGCAGTCTCTTTCTGATATCATGTAGAAACAACCAGTCTCTTTCTGATATCATGTAGAAACAAGCAGTCTCCTTCTGACATCATAAAGAAACAAGCAGTCTTCCTCTGACATCATAAAGAAACAAGCAGTCTTCCTCTGACATCATAAAGAAACTAGCAGTATCTTTCTGATATCAAGTAGAAACAAGATATATATGTCTGATATATTTCAGAATATATATATGCTTGTTGAATATAAATCTTCATTAAAACGTTTAAATGTTCGTTTTTAAAAACGTTAAAATCATCATTAAAATGTTTAAATCTTTATTAAAACGTTTAAATGTTCATTTTTTAAAAACGTTAAAATGTTCATTAAAACATTAAATTCTTCATTAAAATGTTTAAATGATCATTTTTAAAAACGTTTAAAGGTTCATTAAAATGTTAAAATGGTCATTTTTAAAAAACGTTAAAATGTTTATTAAAATGTTTAAATGTTAATTAAACCGTTAAATTCTTCATTAAAACGTTTAAATGTTCATTTTTAAAAACGTTTAAAGGTTTATTAAAACATTAAATTTTTCATTAAAACGTTTAAATGTTCATTTTTAAAAACGTTTAAAGGTTCATTAAAACGGAGCGGAGGAAAGGCGTGGATCCAGACCGGGGAGGAAACAGGCAGGTAGGTAGGATATCTTAACATGGGTTTATTAAGCACGCTGACACTGGAACAATGACACCACAAGGAACACAGAACAGCAGGGGTTTAAATACATGAGGAACAGGAGCTATGGTGATTGGGAAACAAGAGGCAGGTGGGAGCAATTAACGGAGACACAGACTACAACCTAGGAGAAGACAGGACAGGGTGTGACAGTACCCCCCCCTCAAAGGGCGGATCCCAGACGCCCACAGGAACCAGGAGCAGGGCGGGGGGAGGGGGACCCGGATGGAGGGCCCAGAGGACAATGGAGAGGCGGCAGGGAACGGCAGAGTCCGGGTGCCGGCGCCTGAGGCAGATGAGGCGACGGGCCCTTGGAGGCCGGCGCCTGCGGCAGATGAGGAGGCGACGGGCCCTTGGAGGCCGGCGCCTGCGGCAGATGAGGAGGCGACGGGCCCTTGGAGGCCGGCGCCTGCGGCAGATGAGGAGGCGACGGGCCCTTGGAGGCCGGCGCCTGCGGCAGATGAGGAGGCGACGGGCCCTTGGAGGCCGGCGCCTGCGGCAGAAGAGGAGGCGACGGGCCTCTGGAGGCCGGCGCCTGCGGCAGAAGAGGAGGCGACGGGCCTCTGGAGGCCGGCGCCTGCGGCAGAGGAGGAGCTCTGCAGGCTGGACCGGCGACAAAGTCACTGCAGGCTGGGCCGGCGACAAAGTCACTGCAGGCTGGGCCAGCGACAAAGTCACTGCAGGCTGGGCCGGCGACAAAGTCACTGCAGGCTGGGCCGGCGACAAAGTCACTGCAGGCTGGGCCGGCGTTGCCCACAAAACCACCATCGGAACTGGAGACCGTGGAGACGCCGGGCTGGACGGAGCGTCGGCCTCTTGAGTGCAAAGAGCATCCCCAGACGAGACGGCGACGTCATCGGACGAGCCGACTTCAGAGGACAAGGCGACGGCGACGTCATCGGACGAGGCGGCGGCGACGTCATCGGACGAGCCGACGTCATCAGAAGAGGAGGCGACGTCATCGGACGAGGCGGCGGCGACGTCATCGGACGAGGCGGCGGCGACGTCATCGGACGAGCCGACGTCATCAGAAGAGGAGGCGACGTCATCGGACGGGACGTCATCAGAAGAGGAGGCGACGTCATCGGACGGGACGTCATCAGAAGAGGAGGCGACGTCATCGGACGGGACGTCATCAGAAGAGGAGGCGACGTCATCGGACGGGACGTCATCAGAAGAGGAGGCGACGTCATCGGACGGGACGTCATCAGAAGAGGAGGCGACGTCATCGGACGGGACGTCATCAGAAGAGGAGGCGACGTCATCGGACGGGACGTCATCAGAAGAGGGGGCGACGTCATCGGACGGGACGTCATCAGAAGAGGGGGCGACGACTTTGGACACATCGTCATCAGGGGCGACGACTTCGGACACGTCGTCATCAGGGGCGACGACTTCGGACACGTCGTCATGAGGGGCGACAACTTCGGACACGTCGTCATGAGGGGCGACAACTTCGGACACGTCGTCATGAGGGGCGACAACTTCGGACACGTCGTCATCAGGGGCGTCGACTTCAGAACAGGAAGGGGCGTCGACCACCATCGACTTCGGGTCCAGGGGCGTCGACTTCTGGTCCTTCGATTTTCGGACCGTCGACCTCTGGACCGCCGGCCTCTGGACCGGAACCGGAACCGTCTGCTTCTGGCCCGGAGGAGTCGGCTTCTGGTCCCTCGACTTCTGGACTGCCGAGTTTTGGACCGGATCCGGCTCCATCTGCTTCCGGGTCGGTACCCTCCGTCTCTCGGCCCGCTCCGTCGGCTTATGGGCCGGTGCCGTCTGCTTCTGGGCCGGTGGCAGAGCCGCTGCTAGAAGGGCTTGGAGCGTTGAGGAGAGGTGGGAGGTCAGCTCGTCCAGCTGTAGCTCCCTGAGGCTGAGCGTCCAACGGAGCTGGGCCAGCTCAGCCCGCTGACCGGCGAGCTCCGCTGGGGGAACCCCGCGCTCGCTCCTCTGGCCCTGGGACGAGGAGGATAGGGCGTCCAGGTGAGACTCCTTGCGGCTGAGGAGCTCGCGGAACCGGCCGAGCTCCGCCCGTTGCTCCATCAGCCGGGCCGCGATTGCTGCTCCTTCCTCTGCAACCGACGGGGGCTCCAGTTCGGCAGGAGAAGGGACTGGTGGTCTGGCCGGGGGCGTGTCCGAACTGCCGCGCCGGGCACAGCCAGCGGCGGGCTCGAAGCTCCGTCCAGAAGCGCTGGGCTGTGGTGGCTTCCGGCGTCTCTCCCCACGCTGTGGACCGACTCCGGGGGAACAGATCGCCAGCCTCGTGCCCTCATAGCTGGAGCGATCTGGCAGCGGCTCCCGGTCCAAACATGCCTCCGGTTCCGGGAGGACAGGGAGGAACGCTGTGGCCGAAGGTCGGTGACGCCAGCGGCGGCGAGGCGGAGCTGGGGCAGAAGGAGATGGAGAAGCTGGCCGGTAGTCGGATGTGAGCCACTGGAGCAGGTTCTCCTAGGGCAGAATCTCCCGGCTGGATCCATCAACGGGTTCGGGTGGTGTCATTCTGCCACGACGTGCGCGGAGTGGAGCGGAGGAAAGGCGTGGATCCAGACCGGGGAGGAAACAGGTAGGCAGGTAGGTAGGATATCTTAACATGGGTTTATTAAGCACGCTGACACTGGAACAATGACACCACAAGGAACACAGAACAGCAGGGGTTTAAATACATGAGGAACAGGAGCTATGGTGATTGGGAAACAAGAGGCAGGTGGGAGCAATTAACGGAGACACAGACTACAACCTAGGAGAAGACAGGACAGGGTGTGACACGTTAAAATGTTCATTAAAAAGTTTAAATATTCATTCAAATGGTAAATTCTTCATTAAAACGTTTAAATGTTCATTTCTAAAAACGTTAAAATAATCATTAAATTTTTAAATGTTCATTAACACGTTAAATTCTTCATTAAAACGTTTAAATGTTCATTTTTAAAAACGTTTAAAGATTCAATAAAACGTTAAAATGTTCATTTTTTAAACAAGCAGTCTCCTTCTGATATCATGTAGAAACAAGCAGTTTCCTTCTGATATCATAAAGAAACAAGCAGTCTACTTAGGTGTGTTCTTGCTATGTCTTTGTAAAACAAAACTGTTTCTGTGTTTAAAAAAGAACGAAAGCATGGAAACAGTCTACTTCTGATATCATGTAGAAACAAGCAGTCTCCTTCTGATATCATGTAGAAACAAGCAGTCTCCTTCTGATATCATGTAGAAACAAGCAGTCTCCTTCTGACATCATAAAGAAACAAGCAGTCTCCTTCTGACATCATGTAGAAACAAACAGTCTCCTTATGACGTCATAAAGAAACAAGCAGTCTTCCTCCAACATCATAAAGAAACAAGCAGTATCTTTCTGATATCATAAAGAAACAAGCAGTATCTTTCTGATTTCAGAAGGAAACAAGCAGTCTCCTTATGACATCATAAAGAAACAAGCAGTCTTCCTCCAACATCATAAAGAAACAAGCAGTATCTTTCTGATATCATAAAGAAACAAGCAGTCTCCTTCTGACATCATAAAGAAACAAGCAGTATCTTTCTGATATCAGAAGGAAACAAGCAGTCTCCTTATGACATCATAAAGAAACAAGCAGTCTTCCTCTGACATCATAAAGAAACAAGCAGTCTCCTTCTGATATCATGTAGAAACAAGCAGTCTCCTGACATCATAAAGAAACAAGCAGTCTCCTTCTGATATCATAAAGAAACAAGAAGTATCGTTCTGACATCATAAAGAAACAAGCAGTCTCCTTCTGATATCATAAAGAAACAAGCAGTATATTTCTCAAATCATAAAGAAACAAGCAGTCTCCTTCTGACATCATGTAGAAACAAGCAGTCTCGTTCTCACATCATAAAGAAACAAGCAGTATCTTTCTGACATCATGTAGAAAAAAGCAGTCTCCTTCTGATATGTAGAAAGAAGAAATTTCCTTCTGATATCATGAAGAAACAAGCAGTCTCCTTCTGATGTCATGTAGAAACAAGCAGTTTCCTTCTGACATCATAAAGAAACAAGCAGTCTCCTTATGATATCGTGTAGAAACAAGCAGTCTCCTTTTGATGTCATGTAGAAACAAGCAGTTTCCTTCTGACATCATAAAGAAACAAGCAGTCTCCTTCTGATATCACGTGGAAACAAGCAGTATCTTTCTGATATCATGTAGAAACAAGCAGTCTCCTTCTGACATCATAAAGAAACAAGCAGTCTCCTTCTGATGTCATAAAGAAACAAGCAGTCTTCCTCCAACATCATAAAGAAACAAGCAGTATCTTTCTGATATCATAAAGAAACAAGCAGTATCTTTCTGACATCATAAAGAAACAAGCAGTATCTTTCTGATATCAGAAGGAAACAAGCAGTCTCCTTATGACATCATAAAGAAACAAGCAGTCTTCCTCTGACATCATAAAGAAACAAGCAGTCTCTTTCTGATATCATGTAGAAACAAGATATATATGTCTGATATATTTCACAATATATGTTTGCTTGTTGAATATAAATCTTCATTAAAACGTTTAAATGTTCGTTTTTTAAAAACGTTAAAATGTTCATTAAAACATTAAATTCTTCATTAAAATGTTTAAATGTTCATTTTTAAAAACGTTTAAAGGTTCAATAAAATGTTAAAATCTTCGTTTTTAAAAACATTAAAATGTTCATTAAAACATTTAAATGTTCATTAAAATGTTAAAATCTTCATTAAAACATTAAAGTGTTCATTAAAACGTTAAAATGTTCATTAAAACAATAAATTCTTCATTAAAACATTTAAATATTCATTTTTAAAAACGTTAAAATCTTCATTAAAACATTTAAATGTCCATTAAAACATTAAATTCTTCATTAATAAGTTTAAATGTTCATTTTTAAAAATGTTTAAAGGTTCAATAAAATGTTAAAATCTTCACTTTTAAAAACATTAAAATGTTCATTAAAACGTTTAAATGGTCATTAAAATGTTAAAATCTTCATTAAAACATTAAAATGTTCATTAAAACGTTAAAATGTTCATTAAAACAATAAATTCTTCATTAAAATGTTTAAATGTTCATTTTTAAAAATGTTAAAAGGTTCATTAAAATGTTAAAATCTTCATTAAAACGTTAAAATGTTCATTTTTTAAAATGTTAAAATTCTCATTAAAACGTTAAAATGTTCATTAAAACGTTAAATACGTCATTAAAACGGTTAAATGTTCATTTTTAAAAACGTTAAAAGGTTCATTAAAATGTTAAAATTTCCATTAAAACGTTAAAATGTTCATTAAAAAGTTAAAATCTTCATTAAAACATTTTTAAAATGTTCATTAAAACGTTTAAATGTTCATTAAAACGTGTAGATGTTCATTAAATTGTTAAATTCTTCATTAAAACGTTAAAATGTTTATTAAAACCTTTAAATGTTCATTAAAACGTTAAAATGTTCATTAAAACGTTAAAGTCATCATTAAATTGTTTAATGTTCATTAAAAATGGTAAATGGTAAAAATGGTTAAAACGTTAAATTCTAAATTAAACCGGTTAAATGTTCATTTTTTAAAAACGTTAAAATGTTCATTAAAACATTAAAATGTTCATTAAAACGTTAAAATGTTCATTAAAACAATAAATTCTTCATTAAAACATTTAAATATTCATTTTTAAAAACGTTAAAATCTTCATTAAAACATTTAAATGTCCATTAAAACATTAAATTCTTCATTAATAAGTTTAAATGTTCATTTTTAAAAATGTTTAAAGGTTCAATAAAATGTTAAAATCTTCATTTTTAAAAACATTAAAATGTTCATTAAAACGTTTAAATGGTCATTAAAATGTTAAAATCTTCATTAAAACATTAAAATGTTCATCAAAACGTTAAAATGTTCATTAAAACAATAAATTCTTCATTAAAATGTTTAAATGTTCATTTTTAAAAACGTTAAAAGGTTCATTAAAATGTTAAAATCTTCATTAAAACGTTAAAATGTTCATTTTTAAAAATGTTAAAATTCTCATTAAAACGTTAAAATGTTCATTAAAACGTTAAATACGTCATTAAAACGGTTAAATGTTCATTTTTAAAAACGTTAAAAGGTTCACTAAAATGTTAAAATTTCCATTAAAACGTTAAAATGTTCATTAAAAAGTTAAAATCTTCATTAAAACATTTAAATCTTCATTTTTAAAAATGTTCAAATGTTCATTAAAACGTTTAAATGTTCATTAAAACGTGTAGATGTTCATTAAATTGTTAAATTCTTCATTAAAACGTTAAAATGTTCATTAAAACCTTTAAATGTTCATTAAAACGTTAAAATGTTCATTAAAACGTTAAAGTCATCATTAAATTGTTTAAATGTTCATTAAAAATGGTAAATGGTAAAAATGGTTAAAACGTTAAATTCTAAATTAAACCGGTTAAATGTTCATTTTTTAAAAACGTTAAAATGTTCATTAAAACATTAAAATGTTCATTAAAACGTTAAAATGTTCATTAAAACAATAAATTCTTCATTAAAACATTTAAATATTCATTTTTAAAAACGTTAAAATCTTCATTAAAACATTTAAATGTCCATTAAAACATTAAATTCTTCATTAATAGGTTTAAATGTTCATTTTTAAAAACGTTAAAAGGTTCATTAAAATGTTAAAATTTCCATTAAAACGTTAAAATGTTCATTAAAAAGTTAAAATCTTCATTAAAACATTTAAATCTTCATTTTTAAAAATGTTAAAATGTTCATTAAAACGTTTAAATGTTCATTAAAACGTGTAGATGTTACTTAAATTGTTAAATTCTTCATTAAAACGTTAAAATGTTCATTAAAACCTTTAAATGTTCATTAAAACGTTAAAATGTTCATTAAAACGTTAAAGTCATCATTAAATTGTTTAAATGTTCATTAAAGATGGTAAATGGTAAATGGTAAAAATGGTTAAAACGTTAAATTCTTCATTAAACCGGTTGTGTTCATTTTTTAAAAACGTTAAAATGTTCATTAAAACATTAAAAATCTTCATTAAAATGTTTAAATGTTCATTTTCAAAAACGTTAAAATGTTCATTAAAATGTTTGAATATTAATTAAACCGTTAAATTCTTCATTAAAACGTTTAAATGTTCATTTTTAAAAACGTTTAAAGGTTCATTAAAACATTAAATTTTTCATTAAAACGTTTAAATGTTCATTTTTAAAAACGTTTAAAGGTTCATTAAAACGTAAAAATGTTCATTTTTTGAAATAAGCAGTCTCCTTCTGACATCATAAAGAAACAAGCAGTCTCCTTCTGACATCATGTAGAAACAAACAGTCTCCTTCGGACATCATGTAGAAACAAGCAGTCTCATTCTGATATGAAGAAACAAGAAGTTTCCTTCTGATATCATGTAGAAACAAGCAGTTTCCTTCTGACATCATAAAGAAACAAGCAATCTCCTTATGATATCGTGTAGAAACAAGCAGTCTCCTTTTTATGTCATGTAGAAACAAGCAGTTTCCTTCTGACATCATAAAGAAACAAGCAGTCTCCTTCTGATATCATGTGGAAACAAGCAGTATCTTTCTGATATCATGTAGAAACAAGCAGTCACTTTCTGATATCATGTAGAAACAAGCAGTCTCCTTCTGACATCATAAAGAAACAAGCAGTCTTCCTCTGACATCATAAAGAAACAAGCAGTCTCTTTCTGATATCATGTAGAAATAAGAAGTCTCCTTCTGATATCAAGTAGAAATAAGCAGTCTCCTTCTGACATCATAAAGAAACACGCAGTCTTCCTCTGACATCATAAAGAAACAAGCAGTCTCTTTCTGACATCATAAAGAAACAAGTAGTCTCCTTCTGACATCATAAAGAAACAAGCAGTCTTCCTCCAACATCATAAAGAAACAAGCAGTATCTTTCTGACATCATAAAGAAACAAGCAGTATCTTACTGATATCAGAAGGAAACAAGCAGTCTCCTTCTGACATCATAAAGAAACAAGCAGTCTAATTCTGACATCATAAAGAAACAAGCAGTCTCCTTCTGACATCATGTAGAAACAAGCAGTCTCCTTCTGATATCATGTAGAAACAAGCAGTCTCCTTCTGACATCATAAAGAAACAAGCAGTCTCCTTCTGACATCATGTAGAAACAAGCAGTCACCTTCTGATATCATGTAGAAACAAGCAGTCTCCTTCTGACACCATGTAGAAACAAGCAGTCTCCTTCTGATATCATGTAGAAACAAGCAGTCACCTTCTGATATCATGTAGAAACAAGCAGTCTCCTTCTGACACCATGTAGAAACAAGCAGTCTCCTTCTGATATCATGAAGAAACAAGCAGTCTCCTTCTGATGTCATGTAGAAACAAGCAGTTTCCTTCTGACATCATAAAGAAACAAGCAATCTCCTTATGATATCGTGTAGAAACAAGCAGTCTCCTTTTGATGTCATGTAGAAACAAGCAGTTTCCTTCTGACATCATAAAGAAACAAGCAGTCTCCTTCTGATATCATGTGGAAACAAGCAGTCACTTTCTGATATCATGTAGAAACAAGCAGTCTCCTTCTGACATCATAAAGAAACAAGCAGTCTTCCTCTGACATCATAAAGAAACAAGCAGTCTCTTTCTGATATCATGTAGAAATAAGCAGTCTCCTTCTGATATCAAGTAGAAACAAGCAGTCTCCTTCTGACATTTTAAAGAAACAAGCAGTCTTCCTCTGACATCATAAAGAAACAAGAAGTCTCCTTCTGACATCATAAAGAAACAAGCAGTCTTCCTCCAACATCATAAAGAAACAAGCAGTATCTTTCTGATATCATAAAGAAACAAGCAGTATCTTTCTGACATCATAAAGAAACAAGCAGTATCTTTCTTATATCAGAAGGAAACAAGCAGTCTCCTTATGACATCATAAAGAAACAAGCAGTCTTCCTCTGACATCATAAAGAAACAAGCAGTCTCTTTCTGATATCATGTAGAAACAAGATATATATGTCTGATATATTTCACAATATATGTTTGCTTGTTGAATATAAATCTTCATTAAAACGTTTAAATGTTCGTTTTTTAAAAACGTTAAAATGTTCATTAAAACATTAAATTCTTCATTAAAATGTTTAAATGTTCATTTTTAAAAACGTTTAAAGGTTCAATAAAATGTTAAAATCTTCGTTTTTAAAAACGTTAAAATGTTCATTAAAACATTTAAATGTTCATTAAAATGTTAAAATCTTCATTAAAACATTAAAGTGTTCATTAAAACGTTAAAATGTTCATTAAAACAATAAATTCTTCATTAAAACATTTAAATATTCATTTTTAAAAACGTTAAAATCTTCATTAAAACATTTAAATGTCCATTAAAACATTAAATTCTTCATTAATAAGTTTAAATGTTCATTTTTAAAAATGTTTAAAGGTTCAATAAAATGTTAAAATCTTCACTTTTAAAAACATTAAAATGTTCATTAAAACGTTTAAATGGTCATTAAAATGTTAAAATCTTCATTAAAACATTAAAATGTTCATTAAAACGTTAAAATGTTCATTAAAACAATAAATTCTTCTTTAAAATGTTTAAATGTTCATTTTTAAAAACGTTAAAAGGTTCATTAAAATGTTAAAATCTTCATTAAAACGTTAAAATGTTCATTTTTTAAAATGTTAAAATTCTCATTAAAACGTTAAAATGTTCATTAAAACGTTAAATACGTCATTAAAACGGTTAAATGTTCATTTTTAAAAACGTTAAAAGGTTCATTAAAATGTTAAAATTTCCATTAAAACGTTAAAATGTTCATTAAAAAGATAAAATCTTCATTAAAACATTTAAATCTTCATTTTTAAAAATGTTAAAATGTTCATTAAAACGTTTAAATGTTCATTAAAACGTGTAGATGTTCATTAAATTGTTAAATTCTTCATTAAAACGTTAAAATGTTCATTAAAACGTTAAAATGTTCATTAAAACGTTAAAGTCATCATTAAATTGTTTAAATGTTCATTAAAAATGGTAAATGGTAAAAATGGTTAAAACGTTAAATTCTAAATTAAACCGGTTAAATGTTCATTTTTTAAAAACGTTAAAATGTTCATTAAAACATTAAAATGTTCATTAAAACGTTAAAATGTTCATTAAAACAATAAATTCTTCATTAAAACATTTAAATATTCATTTTTAAAAACGTTAAAATCTTCATTAAAACATTTAAATGTCCATTAAAACATTAAATTCTTCATTAATAAGTTTAAATGTTCATTTTTAAAAATGTTTAAAGGTTCAATAAAATGTTAAAATCTTCATTTTTAAAAACATTAAAATGTTCATTAAAACGTTTAAATGGTCATTAAAATGTTAAAATCTTCATTAAAACATTAAAATGTTCATTAAAACGTTAAAATGTTCATTAAAACAATAAATTCTTCATTAAAATGTTTAAATGTTCATTTTTAAAAACGTTAAAAGGTTCATTAAAATGTTAAAATTCTCATTAAAACGTTAAAATGTTCATTAAAACGTTAAATACGTCATTAAAACGGTTAAATGTTCATTTTTAAAAACGTTAAAAGGTTCATTAAAATGTTAAAATTTCCATTAAAACGTTAAAATGTTCATTAAAAAGATAAAATCTTCATTAAAACATTTAAATCTTCATTTTTAAAAATGTTAAAATGTTCATTAAAACGTTTAAATGTTCATTAAAACGTGTAGATGTTCATTAAATTGTTAAATTCTTCATTAAAACGTTAAAATGTTCATTAAAACGTTAAAATGTTCATTAAAACGTTAAAGTCATCATTAAATTGTTTACATTTTCATTAAAAATGGTAAATGGTAAAAATGGTTAAAACGTTAAATTCTAAATTAAACCGGTTAAATGTTCATTTTTTAAAAACGTTAAAATGTTCATTAAAACATTAAAATGTTCATTAAAACGTTAAAATGTTCATTAAAACAATAAATTCTTCATTAAAACATTTAAATATTCATTTTTAAAAACGTTAAAATCTTCATTAAAACATTTAAATGTCCATTAAAACATTAAATTCTTCATTAATAAGTTTAAATGTTCATTTTTAAAAATGTTTAAAGGTTCAATAAAATGTTAAAATCTTCATTTTTAAAAACATTAAAATGTTCATTAAAACGTTTAAATGGTCATTAAAATGTTAAAATCTTCATTAAAACATTAAAATGTTCATTAAAACGTTAAAATGTTCATTAAAACAATAAATTCTTCATTAAAATGTTTAAATGTTCATTTTTAAAAACGTTAAAAGTTTCATTAAAATGTTAAAATCTTCATTAAAACGTTAAAATGTTCATTTTTAAAAATGTTAAAATTCTCATTAAAACGTTAAAATGTTCATTAAAACGTTAAATACGTCATTAAAACGGTTAAATGTTCATTTTTAAAAACGTTAAAAGGTTCACTAAAATGTTAAAATTTCCATTAAAACGTTAAAATGTTCATTAAAAAGTTAAAATCTTCATTAAAACATTTAAATCTTCATTTTTAAAAATGTTAAAATGTTCATTAAAACGTTTAAATGTTCATTAAAACGTGTAGATGTTCATTAAATTGTTAAATTCTTCATTAAAACGTTAAAATGTTCATTAAAACCTTTAAATGTTCATTAAAACGTTAAAATGTTCATTAAAACGTTAAAGTCATCATTAAATTGTTTAAATGTTCATTAAAAATGGTAAATGGTAAATAGTAAAAATGGTTAAAACGTTAAATTATAAATTAAACCGGTTAAATGTTCATTTTTTAAAAACGTTAAAATGTTCATTAAAACATTAAAATGTTCATTAAAACGTTAAAATGTTCATTAAAACAATAAATTCTTCATTAAAACATTTAAATATTCATTTTTAAAAACGTTAAAATCTTCATTAAAACATTTAAATGTCCATTAAAACATTAAATTCTTCATTAATAAGTTTAAATGTTCATTTTTAAAAATGTTTAAAGCTTCAATAAAATGTTAAAATCTTCATTTTTAAAAACATTAAAATGTTCATTAAAACGTTAAAATGTTCATTAAAACAATAAATTCTTCATTAAAACATTTAAATATTCATTTTTAAAAACTTTAAAATCTTCATTAAAACATTTAAATGTCCATTAAAACATTAAATTCTTCATTAATAAGTTTAAATGTTCATTTTTAAAAATGTTTAAAGGTTCAATAAAATGTTAAAATCTTCATTTTTAAAAACATTAAAATGTTCATTAAAACGTTTAAATGGTCATTAAAATGTTAAAATCTTCATTAAAACATTAAAATGTTCATTAAAACGTTAAAATGTTCATTAAAACAATAAATTCTTCATTAAAATGTTTAAATGTTCATTTTTAAAAACGTTAAAAGGTTCATTAAAATGTTAAAATCTTCATTAAAACGTTAAAATGTTCATTTTTAAAAATGTTAAAATTCTCATTAAAACGTTAAAATGTTCATTAAAACGTAAAATACGTCATTAAAACGGTTAAATGTTCATTTTTAAAAATGTTAAAAGGTTCATTAAAATGTTAAAATTTCCATTAAACGTTAAAATGTTCATTAAAAAGTTAAAATCTTCATTAAAACATTTAAATCTTCATTTTTAAAAATGTTAAAATGTTCATTAAAACGTTTAAATGTTCATTAAAACGTGTAGATGTTACTTAAATTGTTAAATTCTTCATTAAAACGTTAAAATGTTCATTAAAACCTTTAAATGTTCATTAAAACGTTAAAATGTTCATTAAAATGTTAAAGTCATCATTAAATTGTTTAAATGTTCATTAAAGATGGTAAATGGTAAATGGTAAAAATGGTTAAAACGTTAAATTCTTCATTAAACTGGTTGTGTTCATTTTTTAAAAACGTTAAAATGTTCATTAAAACATTAAAAATCTTCATTAAAATGTTTAAATGTTCATTTTCAAAAACGTTAAAATGTTCATTAAAATGTTTGAATATTAATTAAACCGTTAAATTCTTCATTAAAACGTTTAAATGTTCATTTTTAAAAACGTTTAAAGGTTCATTAAAACATTACATTTTTCATTAAAACATTTAAATGTTCATTTTTATAAACGTTTAAAGGTTCATTAAAACGTAAAAATGTTCATTTTTTGAAATAAGCAGTCTCCTTCTGACATCATAAAGAAACAAGCAGTCTAATTCTGAAATCATAAAGAAACAAGCTGTCTCCTTCTGACATCATCTAGAAACAAGCAGTCTCCTTCTGACATCATAAAGAAACAAGCAGTCTCCTTCTGACATCATGTAGAAACAAACAGTCTCCTTCGGACATCATGTAGAAACAAGCAGTCTCCTTCTGATATGTAGAAACAAGAAGTTTCCTTCTGATATCATGTTGAAACAAGCAGTTTCCTTCTGACATCATAAAGAAACAAGCAATCTCCTTATGATATCGTGTAGAAACAAGCAGTCTCCTTTTTATGTCATGTAGAAACAAGCAGTTTCCTTCTGACATCATAAAGAAACAAGCAGTCTCCTTCTGATATCATGTGGAAACAAGCAGTATCTTTCTGATATCATGTAGAAACAAGCAGTCACTTTCTGATATCATGTAGAAACAAGCAGTCTCCTTCTGACATCATAAAGAAACAAGCAGACTTCCTCTGACATCATAAAGAAACAAGCAGTCTCTTTCTGATATCATGTAGAAATAAGAAGTCTCCTTCTGATATCAAGTAGAAATAAGCAGTCTCCTTCTGACATCATAAAGAAACACGCAGTCTTCCTCTGACATCATAAAGAAACAAGCAGTCTCTTTCTGACATCATAAAGAAACAAGTAGTCTCCTTCTGACATCATAAAGAAACAAGCAGTCTTCCTCCAACATCATAAAGAAACAAGCAGTATCTTTCTGATATCATAAAGAAACAAGCAGTATCTTTCTGACATCATAAAGAAACAAGCAGTATCTTTCTGATATCAGAAGGAAACAAGCAGTCTCCTTATGACATCATAAAGAAACAAGCAGTCTTCCTCTGACATCATAAAGAAACAAGCAGTCTCTTTCTGATATCATGTAGAAACAAGATATATATGTCTGATATATTTCACAATATATGTTTGCTTGTTGAATATAAATCTTCATTAAAACGTTTAAATGTTCATTTTTTAAAAACGTTAAAATGTTCATTAAAACACTAAAATGTTCATTAAAACGTGAAAATGTTCATTAAAATGTTACAAATCTTAATTAAAATGTTTAAATGTTCATTTTCAAAAACGTTAAAATGTTCATTAAAATGTTTAAATGTTCATTAAAACATTAAATTCTTCATTAAAACGTTTAAATGTTCATTTTTAAAAATGTTAAAATGTTCATTAAAATGTTTAACTGTTAATTAAACCGTTAAATTCTTCATTAAAATGTTTAAATGTTCATTTTTTAAAACGTTTAAAGGTTCATTAAAACATTAAATTTTTCATTAAAACGTTTAAATGTTCATTTTTAAAAACGTTAAAATGTTCATTAAAACATTAAATTCTTCATTAAAATGTTTAAATGTTCATTTTTAAAAACGTTTAAAGGTTCAATAAAATGTTAAAATCTTCGTTTTTAAAAACGTTAAAATGTTCATTACAACGTTTAAATGTTCATTAAAATGTTAAAATCTTCATTAAAACATTAAAATGTTCATTAAAACGTTAAAATGTTCATTAAAACAATAAATTCTTCATTAAAACATTTAAATGTTCATTTTTAAAAACGTTAAAATCTTCATTAAAACATTTAAATGTCCATTAAAACATTAAATTCTTCATTAATAAGTTTAAATGTTCATTTTTAAAAATGTTTAAAGGTTCAATAAAATGTTAAAATCTTCATTTTTAAAAACATTAAAATGTTCATTAAAACGTTTAAATGGTCATTAAAATGTTAAAATCTTCATTAAAACATTAAAATGTTCATTAAAACGTTAAAATGTTCATTAAAACAATAAATTCTTCATTAAAATGTTTAAATGTTCATTTTTAAAAAATGTTAAAAGGTTCATTAAAACGTTAAAATCTTCATTAAAACGTTAAAATGTTCATTAAAACATTAAAGTCATCATTAAAATGTTTAAATGTTCATTAAAAATGGTAAATGGTAAATGGTAAAAATGGTTAAAACGTTAAATTCTTCATTAAACCGGTTAAATGTTCATTTTTTAAAAACGTTAAAATGTTCATTAAAACATTAAAATGTTCATTAAAACATTTAAATGTTCATATTTAAAAATGTTAAAATGTTCATTAAAATGTTTAAATGTTAATTAAACCGTTAAATTCTTCATTAAAACGTTTAAATGTTCATTAAAAATGGTAAATGGTAAATGGTAAAAATGGTTAAAACGTTAAATTCTTCATTAAACCGGTTAAATGTTCATTTTTTAAAAACGTTAAAATGTTCATTAAAACGTGAAAATGTTCATTAAAATGTTACAAATCTTAATTAAAATGTTTAAATGTTCATTTTCAAAAACGTTAAAATGTTCATTAAAATGTTTAAATGTTCATTAAAACATTAAATTCTTCATTAAAACGTTTAAATGTTTATTTTTAAAAACGTTTAAAGGTTCATTAAAACATTAAATTCTTCATTAAACCGGTTAAATGTTCATTTTTTTAAGAACGTTAAAATGTTCATTAAAACATTAAAATGTTCATTAAAACGTGAAAATGTTCATTAAAATGTTACAAATCTTAATTAAAATGTTTAAATGTTCATCTTCAAAAACGTTAAAATGTTCATTAAAATGTTTAAATGTTCATTAAAACATTAAATTCTTCATTAAAACGTTTAAATGTTCATTTTTAAAAATGTTAAAATGTTCATTAAAATGTTTAAATGTTAATTAAACCGTTAAATTCTTCATTAAAACGTTTAAATGTTCATTTTTAAAAACGTTAAAATGTTCATTAAAACATTAAATTCTTCATTAAAATGTTTAAATGTTCATTTTTAAAAACGTTTAAAGCTTCAATAAAATGTTAAAATCTTCGTTTTTGAAAATGTTAAAATGTTCATTAAAACGTTTAAATGTTCATTAAAATGTTAAAATCTTCCTTAAAACATTAAAATGTTCATTAAAACGTTAAAATGTTCATTAAAACAATAAATTCTTCATTAAAACATTTAAATGTTCATTTTTAAAAATGTTTAAAGGTTCAATAAAATGTTAAAATCTTCATTTTTAAAAACATTAAAATGTTCATTAAAACGTTTAAATGGTCATTAAAATGTTAAAATCTTCATTAAAACATTAAAATGTTCATTAAAACGTTAAAATGTTCATTAAAACGTTAAAATGTTCATTAAAACAATAAATTCTTCATTAAAATGTTTAAATGTTCATTTTTAAAAACGTTAAAAGGTTCATTAAAACGTTAAAATGTTCATTAAAACGTTAAAGTCATCATTAAAATGTTTAAATGTTCACTAAAAATGGTAAATGGTAAATGGTAAAAATGGTTAAAATGTTAAATTCTTCATTAAACCGTTTAAATGTTCATTTTTTAAAAACGTTAAAATGTTCATTAAAACATTAAAATGTTCATTAAAATGTGAAAATGTTCATTAAAATGTTACAAATCTTAATTAAAATGTTTAAATGTTCATTTTCAAAAACGTTAAAATGTTCATTAAAATGTTTAAATGTTCATTAAAACGTTAAATTCTTCATTAAAACGTTTAAATGTTCATTTTTAAAAATGTTAAAATGTTCATTAAAATGTTTAAATTTTAATTAAACCGTTAAATTCTTCATTAAAACGTTTAAATGTTCATTAACATGTTAAAATCTTCATTAAAACGTTAAATTCTTCATTAAAACATTTAAATGTTCATTAAAATGTTAAAATGTTCATTAAAATGTTAAAGTCATCATTAAAATGTTTAAATGTTCATTAAAAATGGTAAATGGTAAATGGTAAATGGTAAAAATGGTTAAAACGTTAAATTCTTCATTAAACCGGTTACATGTTCATTTTTTAAAAACGTTAAAATGTTCATTAAAACATTAAAATGTTCATTAAAACGTGAAAATGTTCATTAAAACGTTAAAATCTTCATTAAAATGTTTAAATGTTCAGTTTCAAAAACGTTAAAATGTTCATTAAAATGTTTAAATGTTAATTAAACCGTTAAATTCTTCATTAAAACGTTTAAATGTTCATTTTTAAAAACGTTTAAAGGTTCATTAAAACGTTAAAATGTTCATTTTTTGAAATAAGCAGTCTCCTTCTGACATCATAAAGAAACAAGCAGTCTAATTCTGACATCATGTAGAAACAAGCAGTCTCCTTCTGACATCATAAAGAAACAAGCAGTCTCCTTCGGACATCATGTAGAAACAAGCAGTATCTTTCTGACATCATGTAGAAACAAGCAGTCTCCTTCTGATATGTAGAAACAAGAAGTTTCCTTCTGATATCATGAAGAAACAAGCAGTCTCCTTCTGATGTCATGTAGAAACAAGCAGTTTCCTTCTGACATCATAAAGAAACAAGCAATCTCCTTATGATATCGTGTAGAAACAAGCAGTCTCCTTTTGATTTCATGTAGAAACAAGCAGTCTCCTTCTGATATCATAAAGAAACAAGCAGTCTCCTTCTGATATCATGTGGAAACAAGCAGTATCTTTCTGATATCATGTAGAAACAAGCAGTCACTTTCTGATATCATGTAGAAACAAGCAGTCTCCTTCTGACATCATAAAGAAACAAGCAGTCTTCCTCTGACATCATAAAGAAACAAGCAATCTCTTTCTGATATCATGTAGAAATAAGGAGTCTCCTTCTGATATCAAGTAGAAACAAGCAGTCTCCTTCTGACATCATAAAGAAACAAGCAGTCTTCCTCTGACATCATAAAGAAACAAGCAGTCTCTTTCTGACATCATAAAGAAACAAGTAGTCTCCTTCTGACATCATAAAGAAACAAGCCATCTTCCTCCAACATCATAAAGAAACAAGCAGTCTTCCTCTGACACCATAAAGAAACAAGCAGTCTCTTTCTGATATCATGTATAAACAAGATATATATGTCTGATATATTTCACAATATATGTTTGCTTGTTGAATATAAATCTTCATTAAAACGTTTAAATGTTCGTTTTTTAAAAACGTAAAAATGTTCATTAAAACATTAAATTCTTCATTAAAATGTTTAAATGTTCATTTTTAAAAACTTTTAAAGGTTCAATAAAATGGTAAAATCTTCGTTTTTAAAAACTAAAATGTTCATTAAAATGTTTAAATGTTCATTAAAATGTTAAAATCTTCATTAAAACATTAAAATGTTCGTTAAAACGTTAAAATGTTCATTAAAACAATAAATTCTTCATTAAAACATTTAAATGTTCATTTTTAAAAACGTTAAAATCTTCATTAAAACATTTAAATGTCCATTAAAACATTAAATTCTTCATTAATAAGTTTAAAAGTTCATTTTTAAAAATGTTTAAAGGTTCAATAAAATGTTAAAATATTCATTTTTAAAAACATTAAAATGTTCATTAAAACGTTTAAATGGTCATTAAAATGTTAAAATCTTCATTAAAACATTAAAATGTTCATTAAAACGTTAAAATGTTCATTAAAACAATAAATTCTTCATTAAAATGTTTAAATGTTCATTTTTAAAAACATTAAAAGGTTAATTAAAACGTTAAAATCTTCATTAAAACGTTAAAATGTTCATTAAAACGTTAAAGTCATCATTAAAATGTTTAAATGTTCATTAAAAATGGTAATTGGTAAAACTGGTTAGAACGTTAAATTCTTCATTAAACCGGTTGAATGTTCATTTTTTTAAAACGTTAAAATGTTCATTAAAACATTAAAATGTTCATTAAAACGTGAAAATGTTCATTAAAATGTTACAAATCTTAATTAACATGTTTAAATGTTCATTTTCAAAAACGTTAAAATGTTCATTAAAATGTTTAAATGTTCATTAAAACGTTAAATTCTTCATTAAAACGTTTAAATGTTCATTTTTAAAAATGTTAAAATGTTCATTAAAATGTTTAAATGTTAATTAAACCGTTAAATTCTTCATTAAAACGTTTAAATGTTCATTAACATGTTAAAATCTTCATTAAAACGTTAAATTCTTCATTAAAACGTTTAAATGTTCATTAAAACGTTAAAATGTTCATTAAAACATTAAAGTCATCATTAAAATGTTTAAATGTTCATTAAAAATTGTAAATGGTAAAAATGGTTAAAACGTTAAATTCTTCATTAAACCGGTTAAATGTTCATTTTTTAAAAACGTTAAAATGTTCATTAAAACATTAAAATGTTCATTAAAACGTGAAAATGTTCATTAAAATGTTACAAATTTTAATTAAAATGTTTAAATGTTCATTTTCAAAAACGTTAAAATGTTCATTAAAATGTTTAAATGTTCATTAAAACGTTAAATTCTTCATTAAAACGTTTAAATGTTCATTTTTAAAAATGTTAAAATGTTCATTAAAATGTTTAAATGTTAATTAAACCGTTAAATTCTTCATTAAAACGTTTAAATGGTCTTTTTTTTAAACGTTAAAGGTTCATTAAAACATTAAATTTTTCATTAAAACGTTTAAATGTTCATTTTTAAAAACGTTAAAATGTTCATTAAAACATTAAATTCTTCATTAAAATGTTTAAGTGTTCATTTTTAAAAACGTTTAAAGGTTCAAAAAAATGTTAAAATCTTCGTTTTTAAAAACGTTAAAATGTTCATTAAAACGTTTAAATGTTCATTAAAATGTTAAAATCTTCATTAAAACATTAAAATGTTCATTAAAACGTTAAAATGTTCATTAAAACAATAAATTCTTCATTAAAACATTTAAATGTTCATTTTTAAAAACGTTAAAATCTTCATTAAAACATTTAAATGTCCATTAAAACATTGAATTCTTCATTAATAAGTTTAAAAGTTCATTTTTAAAAATGTTTAAAGGTTCAATAAAATGTTAAAATCTTCATTTTTAAAAACATTAAAATGTTCATTAAAACATTTAAATGGTCATTAAAATGTTAAAATCTTCATTAAAACATTAAAATGTTCATTAAAACGTTAAAATGTTCATTAAAACAATAAATTCTTCATTAAAATGTTTAAATGTTCATTTTTTAAAACGTTAAAAGGTTCATTAAAACGTTAAAATCTTCATTAAAACGTTAAAATGTTCATTAAAACGTTAAAGTCATCATTAAAACGTTTAAATGTTCACTAAAAATGGTAAATGGTAAATGGAAAATGGTAAAAATGGTTAAAACGTTAAATTCTTCATTAAACCGGTTAAATGTTCATTTTTTAAAAACGTTAAAATGTTCATTAAAACATTAAAATGTTCATTAAAACGTGAAAATGTTCATTAAAATGTTACAAATCTTAATTAAAATGTTTAAATGTTCATTTTCAAAAACGTTAAAATGTTCATTAAAATGTTTAAATGTTCATTAAAACATTAAATTCTTCATTAAAACGTTTAAATGTTCATTTTTAAAAATGTTAAAATGTTCATTAAAATGTTTAAATGTTAATTAAACCGTTAAATTCTTCATTAAAACGTTTAAATGTTCATTAACATGTTAAAATCTTCATTAAAACGTTAAATTCTTCATTAAAACGTTTAAAGGTTCATTAAAATGTTAAAATGTTCATTAAAACGTTAAAGTCATCATTAAAATGTTTAAATAATCATTAAAAATGGTAAATGGTAAAAATGGTTAAAACGTTAAATTCTTCATTAAACCGGTTAAATGTTCATTTTTTTAAAACGTTAAAATGTTCATTAAAACATTAAAATGTTCATTAAAACGTGAAAATGTTCATTAAAATGTTACAAATCTTAATTAAAATGTTTAAATGTTCATTTTCAATAACGTTTAAATGTTCATTAAAACGTTAAATTCTTCATTAAAACGTTTAAATGTTCATTTTTAAAAATGTTAAAATGTTCAATAAAATGTTTAAATGTTAATTAAACCGTTATATTCTTCATTAAAACGTTTAAATGTTCATTAACATGTTAAAATCTTCATTAAAACGTTAAATTCTTCATTAAAACGTTTAAATGTTCATTAAAACGTTAAAATGTTCATTAAAACGTTAAAGTCATCATTAAAATGTTTAAATGTTCATTAAAAATGGTAAATGGTAAAAATGGTAAAAATGGTTAAAACATTAAATTCTTCATTAAACCGGTTAAATGTTCATTTTTTAAAAACGTTAAAATGTTCATTAAAACATTAAAATGTTCATTAAAACGTGAAAATGTTCATTAAAATGTTACAAATCTTAATTAAAATGTTTAAATGTTCATTTTCAAAAACATTAAAATGTTCATTAAAATGTTTAAATGTTCATTAAAACATTAAATTCTTCATTAAAACGTTTAAATGTTCATTTTTAAAAATGTTAAAATGTTCATTAAAATGTTAAAATGTTAATTAAACCGTTAAATTCTTCATTAAACCGTTTAAATGTTCATTTTTAAAAACGTTTAAAGGTTCATTAAAACATTAAATTTTCATTAAAACGTTTAAATGTTCATTTTTAAAAACGTTAAAATGTTCATTAAAATATTAAATTCTTCATTAAAATGTTTAAATGTTCATTTTTAAAAACGTTTAAAGGTTCAATAAAATGTTAAAATCTTCGTTTTTAAAAACGTTAAAATGTTCATTAAAACGTTTAAATGTTCATTAAAATGTTAAAATCTTCATTAAAACATTAAAATGTTCATTAAAACGTTAAAATGTTCATTAAAACAATAAATTCGTCATTAAAACATTTAAATGTTCATTTTTAAAAACGTTACAATCTTCATTAAAACGTTTAAATGTCCATTAAAACATTAAATTCTTCATTAATAAGTTTAAATTTTCATTTTTAAAAATGTTTAAAGGTTCAATAAAATGTTAAAATCTTCATTTTTAAAAACATTAAAATGTTCATTAAAACGTTTAAATGGTCATTAAAATGTTAAAATCTTCATTAAAACATTAAAATGTTCATTAAAACGTTAAAATGTTCATTAAAACAATAAATTCTTCATTAAAATGTTTAAATGTTCATTTTTTAAAACATTAAAAGGTTCATTAAAACGTTAAAATCTTCATTAAAACGTTAAAATGTTCATTAAAACGTTAAAGTCATCATTAAAATGTTTAAATGTTCACTAAAAATGGTAAATGGTAAATGGTAAAAATGGTTAAAACGTTAAATTCTTCATTAAACCGGTTAAATGTTCATTTTTTAAAAACGTTAAAATGTTCATTAAAACATTAAAATGTTCATTAAAACGTGAAAATGTTCATTAAAATGTTACAAATCTTAATTAACATGTTTAAATGTTCATTTTCAAAAACGTTAAAATGTTCATTAAAATGTTTAAATGTTCATTAAAACATTAAATTCTTCATTAAAACGTTTAAATGTTCATTTTTAAAAATGTTAAAATGTTCATTAAAATGTTTAAATGTTAATTAAACCGTTAAATTTTTCATTAAAACGTTTAAATGTTCATTTTTAAAAACGTTTAAAGGTTCATTAAACGTTAAAATGTTCATTTTTTGAAACAAGCAGTCTCCTTTTGACATCATAAAGAAACAATAAGTCTCCTTCTGACATCATAAAGAAACAAGCAGTCTACTTCTGATATCATAAAGAAACAAGCAGTCTAATTCTGACATCATAAAGAAACAAGCAGTCTACTTTTGATATCATGTAGAAACAAGCAGTCTCCTTCTGACATCATAAAGAAACAAGCAGTCTCCTTCTGACATCATGTAGAAACAAGCAGTTTCCTTCTGACATCATGTAGAAACAAGCAGTCTCCTTCTGACATCATGTAGAAACAAGCAGTTTCCTTCTGATATCATAAAGAAACAAGCAGTCTCCTTCTGATATCATGTAGAAACAAGCAGTCTCCTTCTGACATCATAAAGAAACAAGCAGTCTAATTCTGACATCATAAAGAAACAAGCAGTCTCCTTCTGACATCATGTAGAAACAAGCAGTCTCCTTCTGATATCATGTAGAAACAAGCAGTCTCCTTCTGATATCATGTAGAAACAAGCAGTCTCCTTCTGATATCATGTAGAAACAAGCAGTCTCCTTCTGACATCATAAAGAAACAAGCAGTCTCCTTCTGACATCATGTAGAAACAAGCAGTCACCTTCTGATATCATGTAGAAACAAGCAGTCTCCTTCTGACACCATGTAGAAACAAGCAGTCTCCTTCTGATATCATGTAGAAACAAGCAGTCACCTTCTGATATCATGTAGAAACAAGCAGTCTCCTTCTGACACCATGTAGAAACAAGCAGTTTCCTTCTGATATCATGAAGAAACAAGCAGTCTCCTTCTGATGTCATGTAGAAACAAGCAGTTTCCTTCTTACATCATAAAGAAACAAGCAATCTCCTTATGATATCGTGTAGAAACAAGCAGTCTCCTTTTGATGTCATGTAGAAACAAGCAGTTTCCTTCTGACATCATAAAGAAACAAGCAGTCTCCTTCTGATATCATAAAGAAACAAGCAGTCTCCTTCTGATATCATGTAGAAACAAGCAGTCTCCTTCTGACATCATAAAGAAACAAGCAGTCTAATTCTGACATCATAAAGAAACAAGCAGTCTCCTTCTGACATCATGTAGAAACAAGCAGTCTCCTTCTGATATCATGTAGAAACAAGCAGTCTCCTTCTGATATCATGTAGAAACAAGCAGTCTCCTTCTGATATCATGTAGAAACAAGCAGTCTCCTTCTGACATCATAAAGAAACAAGCAGTCTCCTTCTGACATCATGTAGAAACAAGCAGTCACCTTCTGATATCATGTAGAAACAAGCAGTCTCCTTCTGACACCATGTAGAAACAAGCAGTCTCCTTCTGATATCATGTAGAAACAAGCAGTCACCTTCTGATATCATGTAGAAACAAGCAGTCTCCTTCTGACACCATGTAGAAACAAGCAGTCTCCTTCTGATATCATGAAGAAACAAGCAGTCTCCTTCTGATGTCATGTAGAAACAAGCAGTTTCCTTCTTACATCATAAAGAAACAAGCAATCTCCTTATGATATCGTGTAGAAACAAGCAGTCTCCTTTTGATGTCATGTAGAAACAAGCAGTTTCCTTCTGACATCATAAAGAAACAAGCAGTCTCCTTCTGATATCATGTGGAAACAAGCAGTATCTTTCTGATATCATGTAGAAACAAGCAGTCACTTTCTGATATCATGTAGAAACAAGCAGTCTCCTTCTGACATCATAAAGAAACAAGCAGTCTTCCTCTGACATCATAAAGAAACAAGCAGTCTCTTTCTGATATCATGTAGAAATAAGCAGTCTCCTTCTGATATCAAGTAGAAACAAGCAGTCTCCTTCTGACATTTTAAAGAAACAAGCAGTCTTCCTCTGACATCATAAAGAAACAAGCAGTCTCTTTCTGACATCATAAAGAAACAAGAAGTCTCCTTCTGACATCATAAAGAAACAAGCAGTCTTCCTCCAACATCATAAAGAAACAAGCAGTATCTTTCTGATATCATAAAGAAACAAGCAGTATCTTTCTGACATCATAAAGAAACAAGCAGTCTTCCTCTGACATCATAAAGAAACAAGCAGTCTCTTTCTGATATCATGTAGAAACAAGATATATATGTCTGATATATTTCACAATATATGTTTGCTTGTTGAATATAAATCTTCATTAAAACGTTTAAATGTTCATTTTTTAAAAACGTTAAAATGTTCATTAAAACACTAAAATGTTCATTAAAACGTGAAAATGTTCATTAAAATGTTACAAATCTTAATTAAAATGTTTAAATGTTCATTTTCAAAAACGTTAAAATGTTCATTAAAATGTTTAAATGTTCATTAAAACATTAAATTCTTCATTAAAACGTTTAAATGTTCATTTTTAAAAATGTTAAAATGTTCATTAAAATGTTTAAATGTTAATTAAACCGTTAAATTCTTCATTAAAACGTTTAAATGTTCATTTTTTAAAACGTTTAAAGGTTCATTAAAACATTAAATTTTTCATTAAAACGTTTAAATGTTCATTTTTAAAAACATTAAAATGTTCATTAAAACATTAAATTCTTCATTAAAATGTTTAAATGTTAATTTTTAAAAACGTTTAAAGGTTCAATAAAATGTTAAAATGTTCGTTTTTAAAAACGTTAAAAAGTTCATTAAAACGTTAAAATGTTCATTAAAACAATAAATTCTTCATTAAAACATTTAAATGTTCATTTTTAAAAACGTTAAAATCTTCATTAAAACATTTAAATGTCCATTAAAACATTAAATTCTTCATTAATAAGTTTAAATGTTCATTTTTAAAAATGTTTAAAGGTTCAATAAAATGTTAAAATCTTCATTTTTAAAAACATTAAAATGTTCATTAAAACGTTTAAATGGTCATTAAAATGTTAAAATCTTCATTAAAACATTAAAATGTTCATTAAAACGTTAAAATGTTCATTAAAACAATAAATTCT
The DNA here is from genome assembly GCF_043380555.1 of Nothobranchius furzeri. Taxonomy (NCBI): domain Eukaryota; kingdom Metazoa; phylum Chordata; class Actinopteri; order Cyprinodontiformes; family Nothobranchiidae; genus Nothobranchius; species Nothobranchius furzeri. Next base: position 29,236,694 of record NC_091751.1, on the reverse strand, counting down.
TCATTAAAATGTTTAAATGTTCATTTTTAAAAATGTTAAAAGGTTCATTAAAACGTTAAAATCTTCATTAAAACGTTAAAATGTTCATTAAAACGTCAAAGTCATCATTAAAATGTTTAAATGTTCATTAAAAATGGTAAATGGTAAATGGTAAATGGTAAAAATGGTTAAAACGTTAAATTCTTCATTAAACCGGTTAAATGTTCATTTTTTAAAAACGTTAAAATGTTCATTAAAACATTTAATTGTTCATTAAAACATTTAAATGTTCATTTTTAAAAATGTTAAAATGTTCATTAAAATGTTTAAATGTTAATTAAACCGTTAAATTCTTCTTTAAAACGTTTAAATGTTCATTAACATGTTAAAATCTTCATTAAAACGTTAAATTCTTCATTAAAACGTTTAAATGTTCATTAAAAATGGTAAATGGTAAATGGTAAAAATGGTTAAAACGTTAAATTCTTCATTAAACCGGTTAAATGTTCATTTTTTAAAAACGTTAAAATGTTCATTAAAACATTAAAATGTTCATTAAAACGTGAAAATGTTCATTAAAATGTTACAAATTTTAATTAAAATGTTTAAATGTTCATTTTCAAAAACGTTAAAATGTTCATTAAAATGTTTAAATGTTCATTAAAACATTAAATTCTTCATTAAAACGTTTAAATGTTCATTTTTAAAAATGTTAAAATGTTCATTAAAATGTTTAAATGTTAATTAAACCATTAAATTCTTCATTAAAACGTTTAAATGTTCATTTTTAAAAACGTTTAAAGGTTCATTAAAACATTAAATTCTTCATTAAACCGGTTAAATGTTCATTTTTTTAAGAACGTTAAAATGTTCATTAAAACATTAAAATGTTCATTAAAACGTGAAAATGTTCATTAAAATGTTACAAATCTTAATTAAAATGTTTAAATGTTCATCTTCAAAAACATTAAAATGTTCATTAAAATGTTTAAATGTTCATTAAAACATTAAATTCTTCATTAAAACGTTTAAATGTTCATTTTTAAAAATGTTAAAATGTTCATTAAAATGTTTAAATGTTAATTAAACTGTTAAATTCTTCATTAAAACGTTTAAATGTTCATTTTTAAAAACGTTAAAATGTTCATTAAAACATTAAATTCTTCATTAAAATGTTTAAATGTTCATTTTTAAAAACGTTTAAAGCTTAAATAAAATGTTAAAATCTTCGTTTTTAAAAATGTTAAAATGTTCATTAAAACGTTTAAATGTTCATTAAAATGTTAAAATCTTCATTAAAACATTAAAATGTTCATTAAAACGTTAAAATGTTCATTAAAACAATAAATTCTTCATTAAAACATTTAAATGTTCATTTTTAAAAACGTTACAATCTTCATTAAAACATTTAAATGTCCATTAAAACATTAAATTCTTCATTAATAAGTTTAAATGTTCATTTTTAAAAATGTTTAAAGGTTCAATAAAATGTTAAAATCTTCATTTTTAAAAACATTAAAATGTTCATTAAAACGTTTAAATGTTCATTAAAACGTTAAAATGTTCATTAAAACGTTAAAATGTTCATTAAAACAATAAATTCTTCATTAAAATGTTTAAATGTTCATTTTTAAAAACGTTAAAAGGTTCATTAAAACGTTAAAATGTTCATTAAAACGTTAAAATGTTCATTAAAACGTTCAAGTCATCATTAAAATGTTTAAATGTTCACTAAAAATGGTAAATGGTAAATGGTAAAAGGTAAAAATGGTTAAAACGTTAAATTCTTCATTAAACCGGTTAAATGTTCATTTTTTAAAAACGTTAAAATGTTCATTAAAACATTAAAATGTTCATTAAAATGTGAAAATGTTCATTAAAATGTTACAAATCTTAATTAAAATGTTTAAATGTTCATTTTCAAAAACGTTAAAATGTTCATTAAAATGTTTAAATGTTCATTAAAACGTTAAATTCTTCATTAAAACGTTTAAATGTTCATTTTTAAAAATGTTAAAATGTTCATTAAAATGTTTAAATTTTAATTAAACCGTTAAATTCTTCATTAAAACGTTTAAATGTTCATTAAAACGTTAAAATGTTCATTAAAACAATAAATTCTTCATTAAAATGTTTAAATGTTCATTTTTAAAAATGTTAAAAGGTTCATTAAAACGTTAAAATCTTCATTAAAACGTTAAAATGTTCATTAAAACGTTAAAGTCATCATTAAAATGTTTAAATGTTCATTAAAAATGGTAAATGGTAAATGGTAAAAATGGTTAAAACGTTAAATTCTTCATTAAACCGGTTAAATGTTCATTTTTTAAAAACGTTAAAATGTTCATTAAAACATTAAAATGTTCATTAAAACATTTAAATGTTCATTTTTAAAAATGTTAAAATGTTCATTAAAATGTTTAAATGTTAATTAAACCGTTAAATTCTTCTTTAAAACGTTTAAATGTTCATTAACATGTTAAAATCTTCATTAAAACGTTAAATTCTTCATTAAAACGTTTAAATGTTCATTAAAAATGGTAAATGGTAAATGGTAAAAATGGTTAAAACGTTAAATTCTTCATTAAACCGGTTAAATGTTCATTTTTTAAAAACGTTAAAATGTTCATTAAAACATTAAAATGTTCATTAAAACGTGAAAATGTTCATTGCAATGTTACAAATTTTAATTAAAATGTTTAAATGTTCATTTTCAAAAACGTTAAAATGTTCATTAAAATGTTTAAATGTTCATTAAAACATTAAATTCTTCATTAAAACGTTTAAATGTTCATTTTTAAAAATGTTAAAATGTTCATTAAAATGTTTAAATGTTAATTAAACCGTTAAATTCTTCATTAAAACGTTTAAATGTTCATTTTTAAAAACGTTTAAAGGTTCATTAAAACATTAAATTCTTCATTAAACCGGTTAAATGTTCATTTTTTTAAGAACGTTAAAATGTTCATTAAAACATTAAAATGTTCATTAAAACGTGAAAATGTTCATTAAAATGTTACAAATCTTAATTAAAATGTTTAAATGTTCATCTTCAAAAACGTTAAAATGTTCATTAAAATGTTTAAATGTTCATTAAAACATTAAATTCTTCATTAAAACGTTTAAATGTTCATTTTTAAAAATGTTAAAATGTTCATTAAAATGTTTAAATGTTCATTAAAACGTTAAATTCTTCATTAAAACGTTTAAATGTTCATTTTTAAAAATGTTAAAATGTTCATTAAAATGTTTAAATTTTAATTAAACCGTTAAATTCTTCATTAAAACGTTTAAATGTTCATTAAAACGTTAAAATGTTCATTAAAACAATAAATTCTTCATTAAAATGTTTAAATGTTCATTTTTAAAAATGTTAAAAGGTTCATTAAAACGTTAAAATCTTCATTAAAACGTTAAAATGTTCATTAAAACGTTAAAGTCATCATTAAAATGTTTAAATGTTCATTAAAAATGGTAAATGGTAAATGGTAAAAATGGTTAAAACGTTAAATTCTTCATTAAACCGGTTAAATGTTCATTTTTTAAAAACGTTAAAATGTTCATTAAAACATTAAAATGTTCATTAAAACATTTAAATGTTCATTTTTAAAAATGTTAAAATGTTCATTAAAATGTTTAAATGTTAATTAAACCGTTAAATTCTTCTTTAAAACGTTTAAATGTTCATTAACATGTTAAAATCTTCATTAAAACGTTAAATTCTTCATTAAAACGTTTAAATGTTCATTAAAAATGGTAAATGGTAAATGGTAAAAATGGTTAAAACGTTAAATTCTTCATTAAACCGGTTAAATGTTCATTTTTTAAAAACGTTAAAATGTTCATTAAAACGTTAAAATGTTCATTAAAACGTGAAAATGTTCATTGCAATGTTACAAATTTTAATTAAAATGTTTAAATGTTCATTTTCAAAAACGTTAAAATGTTCATTAAAATGTTTAAATGTTCATTAAAACATTAAATTCTTCATTAAAACGTTTAAATGTTCATTTTTAAAAATGTTAAAATGTTCATTAAAATGTTTAAATGTTAATTAAACCGTTAAATTCTTCATTAAAACGTTTAAATGTTCATTTTTAAAAACGTTTAAAGGTTCATTAAAACATTAAATTCTTCATTAAACCGGTTAAATGTTCATTTTTTTAAGAACGTTAAAATGTTCATTAAAACATTAAAATGTTCATTAAAACGTGAAAATGTTCATTAAAATGTTACAAATCTTAATTAAAATGTTTAAATGTTCATCTTCAAAAACGTTAAAATGTTCATTAAAATGTTAAAATGTTCATTAAAACATTAAATTCTTCACTAAAACGTTTAAATGTTCATTTTTAAAAATGTTAAAATGTTCATTAAAATGTTTAAATGTTAATTAAACCGTTAAATTCTTCATTAAAACGTTTAAATGTTCATTTTTAAAAACGTTAAAATGTTCATTAAAACATTAAATTCTTCATTAAAATGTTTAAATGTTCATTTTTAAAAACGTTTAAAGCTTCAATAAAATGTTAAAATCTTCGTTTTTAAAAATGTTAAAATGTTCATTAAAACGTTTAAATGTTCATTAAAATGTTAAAATCTTCATTAAAACATTAAAATGTTCATTAAAACGTTAAAATGTTCATTAAAACAATAAATTCTTCATTAAAACATTTAAATGTTCCTTTTTAAAAACGTTACAATCTTCATTAAAACATTTAAATGTCCATTAAAACATTAAATTCTTCATTAATAAGTTTAAATGTTCATTTTTAAAAATGTTTAAAGGTTCAATAAAATGTTAAAATCTTCATTTTTAAAAACATTAAAATGTTCATTAAAACGTTTAAATGTTCATTAAAACGTTAAAATGTTCATTAAAACGTTAAAATGTTCATTAAAACAATAAATTCTTCATTAAAATGTTTAAATGTTCATTTTTAAAAACGTTAAAAGGTTCATTAAAACGTTAAAATGTTCATTAAAACGTTAAAATGTTCATTAAAACGTTCAAGTCATCATTAAAATGTTTAAATGTTCACTAAAAATGGTAAATGGTAAATGGTAAATGGTAAAAATGGTTAAAACGTTAAATTCTTCATTAAACCGGTTAAATGTTCATTTTTTAAAAACGTTAAAATGTTCATTAAAACATTAAAATGTTCATTAAAATGTGAAAATGTTCATTAAAATGTTACAAATCTTAATTAAAATGTTTAAATGTTCATTTTCAAAAACGTTAAAATGTTCATTAAAATGTTTAAATGTTCATTAAAACGTTAAATTCTTCATTAAAACGTTTAAATGTTCATTTTTAAAAATGTTAAAATGTTCATTAAAATGTTTAAATTTTAATTAAACCGTTAAATTCTTCATTAAAACGTTTAAATGTTCATTAAAACGTTAAAATGTTCATTAAAACAATAAATTCTTCATTAAAATGTTTAAATGTTCATTTTTAAAAATGTTAAAAGGTTCATTAAAACGTTAAAATCTTCATTAAAACGTTAAAATGTTCATTAAAACGTTAAAGTCATCATTAAAATGTTTAAATGTTCATTAAAAATGGTAAATGGTAAATGGTAAATGGTAAAAATGGTTAAAACGTTAAATTCTTCATTAAACCGGTTAAATGTTCATTTTTTAAAAACGTTAAAATGTTCATTAAAACATTAAAATGTTCATTAAAACATTTAAATGTTCATTTTTAAAAATGTTAAAATGTTCATTAAAATGTTTAAATGTTAATTAAACCGTTAAATTCTTCTTTAAAACGTTTAAATGTTCATTAACATGTTAAAATCTTCATTAAAACGTTAAATTCTTCATTAAAACGTTTAAATGTTCATTAAAAATGGTAAATGGTAAATGGTAAAAATGGTTAAAACGTTAAATTCTTCATTAAACCGGTTAAATGTTCATTTTTTAAAAACGTTAAAATGTTCATTAAAACATTAAAATGTTCATTAAAACGTGAAAATGTTCATTAAAATGTTACAAATTTTAATTAAAATGTTTAAATGTTCATTTTCAAAAACGTTAAATGTTCATTAAAATGTTTAAATGTTCATTAAAACATTAAATTCTTCATTAAAACGTTTATATGTTCATTTTTAAAAATGTTAAAATGTTCATTAAAATGTTTAAATGTTAATTAAACCGTTAAATTCTTCATTAAAACGTTTAAATGTTCATTTTTAAAAACGTTTAAAGGTTCATTAAAACATTAAATTCTTCATTAAACCGGTTAAATGTTCATTTTTTTAAGAACGTTAAAATGTTCATTAAAACATTAAAATGTTCATTAAAACGTGAAAATGTTCATTAAAATGTTACAAATCTTAATTAAAATGTTTAAATGTTCATCTTCAAAAACGTTAAAATGTTCATTAAAATGTTTAAATGTTCATTAAAACATTAAATTCTTCATTAAAACGTTTAAATGTTCATTTTTAAAAATGTTAAAATGCTCATTAAAATGTTTAAATGTTAATTAAACAATTAAATTCTTCATTAAAACGTTTAAATGTTCATTTTTAAAAACGTTAAAATGTTCATTAAAACATTAAATTCTTCATTAAAATGTTTAAATGTTCATTTTTAAAAACGTTTAAAGCTTCAATAAAATGTTAAAATCTTCGTTTTTAAAAATGTTAAAATGTTCATTAAAACGTTTAAATGTTCATTAAAATGTTAAAATCTTCATTAAAACATTAAAATGTTCATTAAAACGTTAAAATGTTCATTAAAACAATAAATTCTTCATTAAAACATTTAAATGTTCATTTTTAAAAACGTTACAATCTTCATTAAAACATTTAAATGTCCATTAAAACATTAAATTCTTCATTAATAAGTTTAAATGTTCATTTTTAAAAATGTTTAAAGGTTCAATAAAATGTTAAAATCTTCATTTCTAAAAACATTAAAATGTTCATTAAAACGTTTAAATGTTCATTAAAACGTTAAAATGTTCATTAAAACGTTAAAATGTTCATTAAAACAATAAATTCTTCATTAAAATGTTTAAATGTTCATTTTTAAAAACGTTAAAAGGTTCATTAAAACGTTAAAATGTTCATTAAAACGTTAAAATGTTCATTAAAACGTTCAAGTCATCATTAAAATGTTTAAATGTTCACTAAAAATGGTAAATGGTAAATGGTAAATGGTAAAAATGGTTAAAACGTTAAATTCTTCATTAAACCGGTTAAATGTTCATTTTTTAAAAACGTTAAAATGTTCATTAAAACATTAAAATGTTCATTAAAATGTGAAAATGTTCATTAAAATGTTACAAATCTTAATTAAAATGTTTAAATGTTCATTTTCAAAAACGTTAAAATGTTCATTAAAATGTTTAAATGTTCATTAAAACGTTAAATTCTTCATTAAAACGTTTAAATGTTCATTTTTAAAAATGTTAAAATGTTCATTAAAATGTTTAAATTTTAATTAAACCGTTAAATTCTTCATTAAAACGTTTAAATGTTCATTAACATGTTAAAATCTCCATTAAAACGTTAAATTCTTCATTAAAACGTTTAAATGTTCATTAAAATGTTAAAATGTTCATTAAAACGTTAAAGTCATCATTAAAATGTTTAAATGTTCATTAATAATGGTAAATGGTAAATGGTAAAAATGGTTAAAACGTTAAATTCTTCATTAAACCGGTTACATGTTCATTTTTTAAAAACGTTAAAATGTTCATTAAAACATTAAAATGTTCATTAAAACGTGAAAATGTTCATTAAAACGTTAAAATCTTCATTAAAATGTTTAAATGTTCATTTTCAAAAACGTTAAAATGTTCATTAAAATGTTTAAATGTTAATTAAACCGTTTAATTCTTCATTAAAACGTTTAAATGTTCATTTTTAAAAACGTTTAAAGGTTCATTAAAACATTAAATTTTTCATTAAAACGTTTAAATGTTCATTTTTAAAAACGTTTAAAGGTTCATTAAAACGTTAAAATGTTCATTTTTTGAAATAAGCAGTCTCCTTCTGACATCATAAAGAAACAAGCAGTCTAATTCTGACAACATGTAGAAACAAGCAGTCTCCTGACATCATAAAGAAACAAGCAGTCTCCTTCGGACATCATGTACAAACAAGCAGTATCTTTCTGACATCATGTAGAAACAAGCAGTCTCCTTCTGATATGTAGAAACAAGAAGTTTCCTTCTGATATCATGAAGAAACAAGCAGTCTCCTTCTGATGTCATGTAGAAACAAGCAGTTTCCTTCTGACATCATAAAGAAACAAGCAATCTCCTTATGATATCGTGTAGAAACAAGCAGTCTCCTTTTGATGTCATGTAGAAACAAGCAGTCTCCTTCTGATATCATAAAGAAACAAGCAGTCTCCTTCTGATATCATGTGGAAACAAGCAGTATCTTTCTGATATCATGTAGAAACAAGCAGTCACTTTCTGACATCATAAAGAAACAAGCAGTCTTCCTCTGACATCATAAAGAAACAAGCAATCTCTTTCTGATATCATGTAGTAATAAGGAGTCTCCTTCTGATATCAAGTAGAAACAAGCAGTCTCCTTCTGACATCATAAAGAAACAAGCAGTCTTCCTCTGACATCATAAAGAAACAAGCAGTCTCTTTCTGACATCATAAAGAAACAAGTAGTCTCCTTCTGACATCATAAAGAAACAAGCCATCTTCCTCCAACATCATAAAGAAACAAGCAGTATCTTTCTGACATCATAAAGAAACAAGCAGTATCTTTCTGATATCAGAAGGAAACAAGCAGTCTCCTTATGACATCATAAAGAAACAAGCAGTCTTCCTCTGACATCATAAAGAAACAAGCAGTCTCTTTCTGATATCATGTATAAACAAGATATATATGTCTGATATATTTCACAATATATGTTTGCTTGTTGAATATAAATCTTCATTAAAACGTTTAAATGTTCGTTTTTTAAAAACGTTAAAATGTTCATTAAAACATTAAATTCTTCATTAAAATGTTTAAATGTTCATTTTTAAAAACTTTTAAAGGTTCAATAAAATGTTAAAATCTTCGTTTTTAAAAACTAAAATGTTCATTAAAATGTTTAAATGTTCATTAAAATGTTAAAATCTTCATTAAAACATTAAAATGTTCGTTAAAACGTTAAAATGTTCATTAAAACAATAAATTCTTCATTAAAACATTTAAATGTTCATTTTTAAAAACGTTAAAATCTTCATTAAAACATTTAAATGTCCATTAAAACATTAAATTCTTCATTAATAAGTTTAAAAGTTCATTTTTAAAAATGTTTAAAGGTTCAATAAAATGTTAAAATCTTCATTTTTAAAAACATTAAAATGTTCATTAAAACGTTTAAATGGTCATTAAAATGTTAAAATCTTCATTAAAACGTTAAAATGTTCATTAAAACAATAAATTCTTCATTAAAATGTTTAAATGTTCATTTTTAAAAACATTAAAAGGTTAATTAAAACGATAAAATCTTCATTAAAACGTTAAAATGTTCATTAAAACGTTAAAGTCATCATTAAAATGTTTAAATGTTCATTAAAAATGGTAAATGGTAAATGGTAAAAATAGTTAAAACGTTAAATTCTTCATTAAACCGGTTAAATGTTCATTTTTTAAAAACGTTAAAATGTTCATTAAAACATTAAAATGTTCATTAAAACGTGAAAATGTTCATTAAAATGTTTAAATGTTCATTTTCAAAAATGTTAAAATGTTCATTAAAATGTTTAAATGTTCATTAAAACATTAAATTCTTCATTAAAACGTTTAAATGTTCATTTTTAAAAATGTTAAAATGTTCATTAAAATGTTTAAATGTTAATTAAACCATTAAATTCTTCATTAAAACGTTTAAATGTTCATTAACATGTTAAAATCTTCATTAAAATGTTAAAGTCTTCATTAAAACGTTTAAATGTTCATTAAAATGTTAAAATGTTCATTAAAACATTAAAGTCATCATTAAAATGTTTAAATGTTCATTAAAAATTGTAAATGGTAAATGGTAAATGGTAAAAATGGTTAAAACGTTAAATTCTTCATTAAACCGGTTAAATGTTCATTTTTTAAAAACGTTAAAATGTTCATTTAAACATTAAAATGTTCATTAAAACGTGAAAATGTTCATTAAAATGTTACAAATCTTAATTAAAATGTTTAAATGTTCATTTTCAAAAACGTTAAAATGTTCATTAAAATGTTTAAATGTTCATTAAAACGTTAAATTCTTCATTAAAACGTTTAAATGTTCATTTTTAAAAATGTTAAAATGTTCATTTAAATGTTTAAATGTTAATTAAACCGTTAAATTCCTCATTAAAACGTTTAAATGGTCTTTTTTAAAAACGTTAAAGGTTCATTAAAACATTAAATTTTTCATTAAAACGTTTAAATGTTCATTTTTAAAAACATTAAAATGTTCATTAAAACATTAAATTCTTCATTAAAATGTTTAAATGTTCATTTTTAAAAACGTTTAAAGGTTCAATAAAATGTTAAAATCTTCGTTTTTAAAAACGTTAAAATGTTCATTAAAACGTTTAAATGTTCATTAAAATGTTAAAATCTTCATTAAAACATTAAAATGTTCATTAAAACGTTAAAATGTTCATTAAAACAATAAATTCTTCATTAAAACATTTAAATGTTCATTTTTAAAAACGTTAAAATCTTCATTAAAACATTTAAATGTCCATTAAAACATTGAATTCTTCATTAATAAGTTTAAAAGTTCATTTTTAAAAATGTTTAAAGGTTCAATAAAATGTTAAAATCTTCATTTTTAAAAACATTAAAATGTTCATTAAAACGTTTAAATGGTCATTAAAATGTTAAAATCTTCATTAAAACGTTAAAATGTTCATTAAAACAATAAATTCTTCATTAAAATGTTTAAATGTTCATTTTTAAAAACATTAAAAGGTTAATTAAAACGTTAAAATCTTCATTAAAACGTTAAAATGTTCATTAAAACGTTAAAGTCATCATTAAAATGTTTAAATGTTCATTAAAAATGGTAAATGGTAAATGGTAAAAATGGTTAAAACGTTAAATTCTTCATTAAACCGGTTAAATGTTCATTTTTTAAAAACATTAAAATGTTCATTAAAACATTAAAATGTTCATTAAAACGTGAAAATGTTCATTAAAATGTTTAAATGTTCATTTTCAAAAACGTTAAAATGTTCATTAAAATGTTTAAATGTTCATTAAAACAATAAATTCTTCATTAAAACGTTTAAATGTTCATTTTTAAAAATGTTAAAATGTTCATTAAAATGTTTAAATGTTAATTAAACCGTTAAATTCTTCATTAAAACGTTTAAATGTTCATTAACATGTTAAAATCTTCATTAAAACGTTAAATTCTTCATTAAAACGTTTAAATGTTCATTAAAACGTTAAAATGTTCATTAAAACATTAAAGTCATCATTAAAATGTTTAAATGTTCATTAAAAATTGTAAATGGTAAATGGTAAAAATGGTTAAAACGTTAAATTCTTCATTAAACCGGTTAAATGTTCATTTTTTTAAAACGTTAAAATGTTCATTAAAACATTAAAATGTTCATTAAAACGTGAAAATGTTCATTAAAATGTTACAAATTTTAATTAAAATGTTTAAATGTTCATTTTCAAAAACGTTAAAATGTTCATTAAAATGTTTAAATGTTCATTAAAACGTTAAATTCTTCATTCAAACGTTTAAATGTTCATTTTTAAAAATGTTAAAATGTTCATTAAAATGTTTAAATGTTAATTAAACCGTTAAATTCTTCATTAAAATGTTTAAATGGTCTTTTTTAAAAACGTTAAAGGTTCATTAAAACATTAAATTTTTCATTAAAACGTTTAAATGTTCATTTTTAAAAACGTTAAAATGTTCATTAAAACATTAAATTCTTCATTAAAATGTTTAAATGTTCATTTTTAAAAACGTTTAAAGGTTCAATAAAATGTTAAAATCTTCGTTTTTAAAAACGTTAAAATGTTCATTAAAACGTTTAAATGTTCATTAAAATGTTAAAATCTTCATTAAAACATTAAAATGTTCATTAAAACGTTAAAATGTTCATTAAAACAATAAATTCTTCATTAAAACATTTAAATGTTCATTTTTAAAAACGTTAAAATCTTCATTAAAACATTTAAATGTCCATTAAAACATTGAATTCTTCATTAATAAGTTTAAAAGTTCATTTTTAAAAATGTTTAAAGGTTCAATAAAATGTTAAAATCTTCATTTTTAAAAACATTAAAATGTTCATTAAAACGTTTAAATGGTCATTAAAATGTTAAAATCTTCATTAAAACATTAAAATGTTCATTAAAACGTTAAAGTCATCATTAAAATGTTTAAATGTTCACTAAAAATGGTAAATGGTAAATGGAAAATGGTAAATGTTAATTAACCCGTTAAATTCTTCATTAAAACGTTTAAATGTTCATTAACATGTTAAAATCTTCATTAAAACGTTAAATTCTTCATTAAAACGTTTAAATGTTCATTAAAACGTTAAAATGTTAATTAAAACGTTAAAGTCATCATTAAAATGTTTAAATGTTCATTAAAAATGGTAAATGGTAAAAATGGTAAAAATGGTTAAAACATTAAATTCTTCATTAAACCGGTTAAATGTTCATTTTTTAAAAACGTTAAAATGTTCATTAAAACATTAAAATGTTCATTAAAACAATAAATTCTTCATTAAAATGTTTAAATGTTCATTTTTTAAAACGTTAAAAGGTTCATTAAAACGTTAAAATCTTCATTAAAACGTTAAAATGTTCATTAAAACGTTAAAGTCATCATTAAAATGTTTAAATGTTCACTAAAAATGGTAAATGGTAAATGGAAAATGGTAAAAATGGTTAAAACATTAAATTCTTCATTAAACCGGTTAAATGTTCATTTTTTAAAAACGTTAAAATGTTCATTAAAACATTAAAATGTTCATTAAAACGTGAAAATGTTCATTAAAATTTTACAAATCTTAATTAAAATGTTTAAATGTTCATTTTCAAAAATGTTAAAATGTTCATTAAAATGTTTAAATGTTCATTAAAACATTAAATTCTTCATTAAAACATTTAAATGTTCATTTTTAAAAATGTTAAAATGTTCATTAAAATGTTTAAATGTTAATTAAACCGTTAAATTCTTCATTAAAACGTTTAAATGTTCATTAACATGTTAAAATCTTCATTAAAACGTTAAATTCTTCATTAAAACGTTTAAATGTTCATTAAAATGTTAAAATGTTCATTAAAACGTTAAAGTCATCATTAAAATGTTTAAATAATCATTAAAAATGGTAAATGGTAAAAATGGTTAAAACGTTAAATTCTTCATTAAACCGGTTAAATGTTCATTTTTTTAAAACGTTAAAATGTTCATTAAAACATTAAAATGTTCATTAAAACGTGAAAATGTTCATTAAAATGTTACAAATCTTAATTAAAATGTTTAAATGTTCATTTTCAATAACTTTTAAATGTTCATTAAAACGTTAAATTCTTCATTAAAACGTTTAAATGTTCATTTTTAAAAATGTTAAAATGTTCATTAAAATGTTTAAATGATAATTAAACCGTTAAATTCTTCATTAAAACGTTTAAATGTTCATTAACATGTTAAAATCTTCATTAAAACGTTAAATTCTTCATTAAAACGTTTAAATGTTCATTAAAACGTTAAAATGTTCATTAAAACGTTAAAGTCATCATTAAAATGTTTAAATGTTCATTAAAAATGGTAAATGGTAAAAATGGTAAAAATGGTTAAAACATTAAATTCTTCATTAAACCGGTTAAATGTTCATTTTTAAAAAACGTTAAAATGTTCATTAAAACATTAAAATGTTCATTAAAACGTGAAAATGTTCATTAAAATGTTACAGATCTTAATTAAAATGTTTAAATGTTCATTTTCAAAAACATTAAAATGTTCATTAAAATGTTTAAATGTTCATTAAAACATTAAATTCTTCATTAAAACGTTTAAATGTTCATTTTTAAAAATGTTAAAATGTTCATTAAAATGTTATAATGTTAATTAAACCGTTAAATTCTTCATTAAACCGTTTAAATGTTCATTTTTAAAAACGTTTAAAGGTTCATTAAAACATTAAATTTTCATTAAAACGTTTAAATGTTCATTTTTAAAAACGTTAAAATGTTCATTAAAATATTAAATTCTTCATTAAAATGTTTAAATGTTCATTTTTAAAAACGTTTAAAGGTTCAATAAAATGTTAAAATCTTCGTTTTTAAAAACGTTAAAATGTTCATTAAAACGTTAAAATCTTCATTAAAACATTAAAATGTTCATTAAAACGTTAAAATGTTCATTAAAACAATAAATTCTTCATTAAAACATTTAAATGTTCATTTTTAAAAACGTTAAAATCTTCATTAAAACGTTTAAATGTCCATTAAAACATTAAATTCTTCATTAATAAGTTTAAATTTTCATTTTTAAAAATGTTTAAAGGTTCAATAAAATGTTAAAATCTTCATTTTTAAAAACATTAAAATGTTCATTAAAACGTTTAAATGGTCATTAAAATGTTAAAATCTTCATTAAAACATTAAAATGTTCATTAAAACGTTAAAATGTTCATTAAAACAATAAATTCTTCATTAAAATGTTTAAATGTTCATTTTTTAAAACGTTAAAAGGTTCATTAAAACGTTAAAATCTTCATTAAAACGTTAAAATGTTCATTAAAACATTAAAGTCATCATTAAAATGTTTACTTGTTCACTAAAAATGGTAAATGGTAAATGGTAAAAATGGTTAAAACGTTAAATTCTTCATTAAACCGGTTAAATGTTCATTTTTTAAAAACGTTAAAATGTTCATTAAAACATTAAAATGTTCATTAATACGTGAAAATGTTCATTAAAATGTTACAAATCTTAATTAAAATGTTTAAATGTTCATTTTCAAAAACGTTAAAATGTTCATTAAAATGTTTAAATGTTCATTAAAACATTAAATTCTTCATTAAAACGTTTAAATGTTCATTTTTAAATATGTTAAAATGTTCATTAAAATGTTTAAATGTTAATTAAACCGTTAAATTTTTCATTAAAATGTTTAAATGTTCATTTTTAAAAACGTTTAAAGGTTCATTAAACGTTAAAATGTTCATTTTTTGAAACAAGCAGTCTCCTTTTGACATCATAAAGAAACAATAAGTCTCCTTCTGACATCATAAAGAAACAAGCAGTCTACTTCTGATATCATAAAGAAACAAGCAGTCTTCCTCTGACATCATAAAGAAACAAGCAGTCTCTTTCTGATATCATGTAGAAATAAGCAGTCTCCTTCTGATATCATAAAGAAACAAGCAGTCTTCCTCTGACATCATAAAGAAACAAGCAGTCTCTTTCTGATATCATGTAGAAATAAGCAGTCTCCTTCTGATATCAAGTAGAAACAAGCAGTCTCCTTCTGACATTTTAAAGAAACAAGCAGTCTTCCTCTGACATCATAAAGAAACAAGAAGTCTCCTTCTGACATCATAAAGAAACAAGCAGTCTTCCTCCAACATCATAAAGAAACAAGCAGTATCTTTCTGATATCATAAAGAAACAAGCAGTATCTTTCTGACATCATAAAGAAACAAGCAGTATCTTTCTGATATCAGAAGGAAACAAGCAGTCTCCTTATGACATCATAAAGAAACAAGCAGTCTTCCTCTGACATCATAAAGAAACAAGCAGTCTCTTTCTGATATCATGTAGAAACAAGATATATATGTCTGATATATTTCACAATATATGTTTGCTTGTTGAATATAAATCTTCATTAAAACGTTTAAATGTTCGTTTTTTAAAAACGTTAAAATGTTCATTAAAACATTAAATTCTTCATTAAAATGTTTAAATGTTCATTTTTAAAAACGTTTAAAGGTTCAATAAAATGTTAAAATCTTCGTTTTTAAAAACGTTAAAATGTTCATTAAAACATTTAAATGTTCATTAAAATGTTAAAATCTTCATTAAAACATTAAAGTGTTCATTAAAACGTTAAAATGTTCATTAAAACAATAAATTCTTCATTAAAACATTTAAATATTCATTTTTAAAAACGTTAAAATCTTCATTAAAACATTTAAATGTCCATTAAAACATTAAATTCTTCATTAATAAGTTTAAATGTTCATTTTTAAAAATGTTTAAAGGTTCAATAAAATGTTAAAATCTTCACTTTTAAAAACATTAAAATGTTCATTAAAACGTTTAAATGGTCATTAAAATGTTAAAATCTTCATTAAAACATTAAAATGTTCATTAAAACGTTAAAATGTTCATTAAAACAATAAATTCTTCTTTAAAATGTTTAAATGTTCATTTTTAAAAACGTTAAAAGGTTCATTAAAATGTTAAAATCTTCATTAAAACGTTAAAATGTTCATTTTTTAAAATGTTAAAATTCTCATTAAAACGTTAAAATGTTCATTAAAACGTTAAATACGTCATTAAAACGGTTAAATGTTCATTTTTAAAAACGTTAAAAGGTTCATTAAAATGTTAAAATTTCCATTAAAACGTTAAAATGTTCATTAAAAAGATAAAATCTTCATTAAAACATTTAAATCTTCATTATTAAAAAGGTTAAAATGTTCATTAAAACGTTTAAATGTTCATTAAAACGTGTAGATGTTCATTAAATTGTTAAATTCTTCATTAAAACGTTAAAATGTTCATTAAAACGTTAAAATGTTCATTAAAACGTTAAAGTCATCATTAAATTGTTTAAATGTTCATTAAAAATGGTAAATGGTAAAAATGGTTAAAACGTTAAATTCTAAATTAAACCGGTTAAATGTTCATTTTTTAAAAACGTTAAAATGTTCATTAAAACGTTAAAATCTTCATTAAAACATTTAAATGTCCATTAAAACATTAAATTCTTCATTAATAAGTTTAAATGTTCATTTTTAAAAATGTTTAAAGGTTCAATAAAATGTTAAAATCTTCATTTTTAAAAACATTAAAATGTTCATTAAAACGTTTAAATGGTCATTAAAATGTTAAAATCTTCATTAAAACATTAAAATGTTCATTAAAACGTTAAAATGTTCATTAAAACAATAAATTCTTCATTAAAATGTTTAAATGTTCATTTTTAAAAACGTTAAAAGGTTCATTAAAATGTTAAAATTCTCATTAAAACGTTAAAATGTTCATTAAAACGTTAAATACGTCATTAAAACGGTTAAATGTTCATTTTTAAAAACGTTAAAAGGTTCATTAAAATGTTAAAATTTCCATTAAAACGTTAAAATGTTCATTAAAAAGATAAAATCTTCATTAAAACATTTAAATCTTCATTTTTAAAAATGTTAAAATGTTCATTAAAATGTTTAAATGTTCATTAAAACGTGTAGATGTTCATTAAATTGTTAAATTCTTCATTAAAACGTTAAAATGTTCATTAAAACGTTAAAATGTTCATTAAAACGTTAAAGTCATCATTAAATTGTTTAAATGTTCATTAAAAATGGTAAATGGTAAAAATGGTTAAAACGTTAAATTCTAAATTAAACCGGTTAAATGTTCATTTTTTAAAAACGTTAAAATGTTCATTAAAACATTAAAATGTTCATTAAAACGTTAAAATGTTCATTAAAACAATAAATTCTTCATTAAAACATTTAAATATTCATTTTTAAAAACGTTAAAATCTTCATTAAAACATTTAAATGTCCATTAAAACATTAAATTCTTCATTAATAAGTTTAAATGTTCATTTTTAAAAATGTTTAAAGGTTCAATAAAATGTTAAAATCTTCATTTTTAAAAACATTAAAATGTTCATTAAAACGTTTAAATGGTCATTAAAATGTTAAAATCTTCATTAAAACATTAAAATGCTCATTAAAACGTTAAAATGTTCATTAAAACAATAAATTCTTCATTAAAATGTTTAAATGTTCATTTTTAAAAACGTTAAAAGTTTCATTAAAATGTTAAAATCTTCATTAAAACGTTAAAATGTTCATTTTTAAAAATGTTAAAATTCTCATTAAAACGTTAAAATGTTCATTAAAACGTTAAATACGTCATTAAAACGGTTAAATGTTCATTTTTAAAAACGTTAAAAGGTTCACTAAAATGTTAAAATTTCCATTAAAACGTTAAAATGTTCATTAAAAAGTTAAAATCTTCATTAAAACATTTAAATCTTCATTTTTAAAAATGTTAAAATGTTCATTAAAACGTTTAAATGTTCATTAAAACGTGTAGATGTTCATTAAATTGTTAAATTCTTCATTAAAACGTTAAAATGTTCATTAAAACCTTTAAATGTTCATTAAAACGTTAAAATGTTCATTAAAACGTTAAAGTCATCATTAAATTGTTTAAATGTTCATTAAAAATGGTAAATGGTAAATAGTAAAAATGGTTAAAACGTTAAATTATAAATTAAACCGGTTAAATGTTCATTTTTTAAAAACGTTAAAATGTTCATTAAAACATTAAAATGTTCATTAAAACGTTTAAATATTCATTTTTAAAAACGTTAAAATCTTCATTAAAACATTTAAATGTCCATTAAAATATTAAATTCTTCATTAATAAGTTTAAATGTTCATTTTTAAAAATGTTTAAAGCTTCAATAAAATGTTAAAATCTTCATTTTTAAAAACATTAAAATGTTCATTAAAACGTTAAAATGTTCATTAAAACAATAAATTCTTCATTAAAACATTTAAATATTCATTTTTAAAAACGTTAAAATCTTCATTAAAACATTTAAATGTCCATTAAAACATTAAATTCTTCATTAATAAGTTTAAATGTTCATTTTTAAAAATGTTTAAAGGTTCAATAAAATGTTAAAATCTTCATTTTTAAAAACATTAAAATGTTCATTAAAACGTTTAAATGGTCATTAAAATGTTAAAATCTTCATTAAAACATTAAAATGTTCATTAAAACGTTAAAATGTTCATTAAAACAATAAATTCTTCATTAAAATGTTTAAATGTTCATTTTTAAAAACGTTAAAAGGTTCATTAAAATGTTAAAATCTTCATTAAAACGTTAAAATGTTCATTTTTAAAAATGTTAAAATTCTCATTAAAACGTTAAAATGTTCATTAAAACGTTAAATACGTCATTAAAACGGTTAAATGGTCATTTTTAAAAACGTTAAAAGGTTCATTAAAATGTTAAAATTTCCATTAAACGTTAAAATGTTCATTAAAAAGTTAAAATCTTCATTAAAACATTTAAATCTTCATTTTTAAAAAGGTTAAAATGTTCATTAAAACGTTTAAATGTTCATTAAAACGTGTAGATGTTACTTAAATTGTTAAATTCTTCATTAAAACGTTAAAATGTTCATTAAAACCTTTAAATGTTCATTAAAACGTTAAAATGTTCATTAAAATGTTAAAGTCATCATTAAATTGTTTAAATGTTCATTAAAGATGGTAAATGGTAAATGGTAAAAATGGTTAAAACGTTAAATTCTTCATTAAACTGGTTGTGTTCATTTTTTAAAAACGTTAAAATGTTCATTAAAACATTAAAAATCTTCATTAAAATGTTTAAATGTTCATTTTCAAAAACGTTAAAATGTTCATTAAAATGTTTGAATATTAATTAAACCGTTAAATTCTTCATTAAAACGTTTAAATGTTCATTTTTAAAAACGTTTAAAGGTTCATTAAAACATTACATTTTTCATTAAAACGTTTAAATGTTCATTTTTATAAACGTTTAAAGGTTCATTAAAACGTAAAAATGTTCATTTTTTGAAATAAGCAGTCTCCTTCTGACATCATAAAGAAACAAGCAGTCTAATTCTGAAATCATAAAGAAACAAGCTGTCTCCTTCTGACATCATCTAGAAACAAGCAGTCTCCTTCTGACATCATAAAGAAACAAGCAGTCTCCTTCTGACATCATGTAGAAACAAACAGTCTCCTTCGGACATCATGTAGAAACAAGCAGTCTCCTTCTGATATGTAGAAACAAGAAGTTTCCTTCTGATATCATGTTGAAACAAGCAGTTTCCTTCTGACATCATAAAGAAACAAGCAGTCTCCTTCTGATATCATGTGGAAACAAGCAGTATCTTTCTGATATCATGTAGAAACAAGCAGTCACTTTCTGATATCATGTAGAAACAAGCAGTCTCCTTCTGACATCATAAAGAAACAAGCAGTCTTCCTCTGACATCATAAAGAAACAAGCAGTCTCTTTCTGATATCATGTAGAAATAAGAAGTCTCCTTCTGATATCAAGTAGAAATAAGCAGTCTCCTTCTGACATCATAAAGAAACACGCAGTCTTCCTCTGACATCATAAAGAAACAAGCAGTCTCTTTCTGACATCATAAAGAAACAAGCAGTCTTCCTCCAACATCATAAAGAAACAAGCAGTATCTTTCTGATATCATAAAGAAACAAGCAGTATCTTTCTGACATCATAAAGAAACAAGCAGTATCTTTCTGATATCAGAAGGAAACAAGCAGTCTCCTTATGACATCATAAAGAAACAAGCAGTCTTCCTCTGACATCATAAAGAAACAAGCAGTCTCTTTCTGATATAATGTAGAAACAAGATATATATGTCTGATATATTTCACAATATATGTTTGCTTGTTGAATATAAATCTTCATTAAAACGTTTAAATGTTCATTTTTTAAAAACGTTAAAATGTTCATTAAAACACTAAAATGTTCATTAAAACGTGAAAATGTTCATTAAAATGTTACAAATCTTAATTAAAATGTTTAAATGTTCATTTTCAAAAACGTTAAAATGTTCATTAAAATGTTTAAATGTTCATTAAAACATTAAATTCTTCATTAAAACGTTTAAATGTTCATTTTTAAAAATGTTAAAATGTTCATTAAAATGTTTAACTGTTAATTAAACCGTTAAATTCTTCATTAAAACGTTTAAATGTTCATTTTTTAAAACGTTTAAAGGTTCATTAAAACATTAAATTTTTCATTAAAACGTTTAAATGTTCATTTTTAAAAACGTTAAAATGTTCATTAAAACATTAAATTCTTCATTAAAATGTTTAAATGTTCATTTTTAAAAACGTTTAAAGGTTCAATAAAATGTTAAAATCTTCGTTTTTAAAAACGTTAAAATGTTCATTACAACGTTTAAATGTTCATTAAAATGTTAAAATCTTCATTAAAACATTAAAATGTTCATTAAAACGTTAAAATGTTCATTAAAACAATAAATTCTTCATTAAAACATTTAAATGTTCATTTTTAAAAACGTTAAAATCTTCATTAAAACATTTAAATGTCCATTAAAACATTAAATTCTTCATTAATAAGTTTAAATGTTCATTTTTAAAAATGTTTAAAGGTTCAATAAAATGTTAAAATCTTCATTTTTAAAAACATTAAAATGTTCATTAAAACGTTTAAATGGTCATTAAAATGTTAAAATCTTCATTAAAACATTAAAATGTTCATTAAAACGTTAAAATGTTCATTAAAACAATAAATTCTTCATTAAAATGTTTAAATGTTCATTTTTAAAAAATGTTAAAAGGTTCATTAAAACGTTAAAATCTTCATTAAAACGTTAAAATGTTCATTAAAACATTAAAGTCATCATTAAAATGTTTAAATGTTCATTAAAAATGGTAAATGGTAAAAATGGTTAAAACGTTAAATTCTTCATTAAACCGGTTAAATGTTCATTTTTTAAAAACGTTAAAATGTTCATTAAAACATTAAAATGTTCATTAAAACATTTAAATGTTCATATTTAAAAATGTTAAAATGTTCATTAAAATGTTTAAATGTTAATTAAACCGTTAAATTCTTCATTAAAACGTTTAAATGTTCATTAACATGTTAAAATCTTCATTAAAACGTTAAATTCTTCATTAAAACGTTTAAATGTTCATTAAAAATGGTAAATGGTAAATGGTAAAAATGGTTAAAACGTTAAATTCTTCATTAAACCGGTTAAATGTTCATTTTTTAAAAACGTTAAAATGTTCATTAAAACGTGAAAATGTTCATTAAAATGTTACAAATCTTAATTAAAATGTTTAAATGTTCATTTTCAAAAACGTTAAAATGTTCATTAAAATGTTTAAATGTTCATTAAAACATTAAATTCTTCATTAAAACGTTTAAATGTTCATTTTTAAAAATGTTAAAATGTTCATTAAAATGTTTAAATGTTAATTAAACTGTTAAATTCTTCATTAAAACGTTTAAATGTTCATTTTTTAAAACGTTTAAAGGTTCATTAAAACATTAAATTTTTCATTAAAACGTTTAAATGTTCATTTTTAAAAACGTTAAAATGTTCATTAAAACATTAAATTCTTCATTAAAATGTTTAAATGTTCAATTTTAAAAACGTTTAAAGGTTCAATAAAATGTTAAAATCTTCGTTTTTAAAAACGTTAAAATGTTCATTACAACGTTTAAATGTTCATTAAAATGTTAAAATCTTCATTAAAACATTAAAATGTTCATTAAAACGTTAAAATGTTCATTAAAACAATAAATTCTTCATTAAAACATTTAAATGTTCATTTTTAAAAACGTTAAAATCTTCATTAAAACATTTAAATGTCCATTAAAACATTAAATTCTTCATTAATAAGTTTAAATGTTCATTTTTAAAAATGTTTAAAGGTTCAATAAAATGTTAAAATCTTCATTTTTAAAAACATTAAAATGTTCATTAAAACGTTTAAATGGTCATTAAAATGTTAAAATCTTCATTAAAACATTAAAATGTTCATTAACCCTTTGATGCATAATGGTCACTACAGTGGACAGGTACTCAAAATTGTTATTTATTTGTTTTTGCTATTAAGCACAGCTGTTGAAGACTTTATTGCATTTGAGCCCCTCCTTTTGGACTTCAGTAAGCTAAGCCAACATATTTCATGATCAGAATGCACGCTGCCCACTGAAGTGGACATGTAATAAATTATTTGTAAATTATAAAATTTTACAAAAAATATTTGTTGAAATTTGTTTCATTTACACCTAAAGACGAATGAAAAAAATTGTTAAAAAAATCATGGTTGAAGATTTCATAATTCATGCATCAAAGGGTTAAAACGTTAAAATGTTCATTAAAACAATAAATTCTTCATTAAAATGTTTAAATGTTCATTTTTAAAAAATGTTAAAAGGTTCATTAAAACGTTAAAATCTTCATTAAAACGTTAAAATGTTCATTAAAACATTAAAGTCATCATTAAAATGTTTAAATGTTCATTAAAAATGGTAAATGGTAAATGGTAAAAATGGTTAAAACGTTAAATTCTTCATTAAACCGGTTAAATGTTCATTTTTTAAAAACGTTAAAATGTTCATTAAAACATTAAAATGTTCATTAAAACATTTAAATGTTCATATTTAAAAATGTTAAAATGTTCATTAAAATGTTTAAATGTTAATTAAACCGTTAAATTCTTCATTAAAACGTTTAAATGTTCATTAACATGTTAAAATCTTCATTAAAACGTTAAATTCTTCATTAAAACGTTTAAATGTTCATTAAAAATGGTAAATGGTAAATGGTAAAAATGGTTAAAACGTTAAATTCTTCATTAAACCGGTTAAATGTTCATTTTTTAAAAACGTTAAAATGTTCATTAAAACGTGAAAATGTTCATTAAAATGTTACAAATCTTAATTAAAATGTTTAAATGTTCATTTTCAAAAACGTTAAAATGTTCATTAAAATGTTTAAATGTTCATTAAAACATTAAATTCTTCATTAAAACGTTTAAATGTTCATTTTTAAAAATGTTAAAATGTTCATTAAAATGTTTAAATGTTAATTAAACCGTTAAATTCTTCATTAAAACGTTTAAATGTTTATTTTTAAAAACGTTTAAAGGTTCATTAAAACATTAAATTCTTCATTAAACCGGTTAAATGTTCATTTTTTTAAGAACGTTAAAATGTTCATTAAAACATTAAAATGTTCATTAAAACGTGAAAATGTTCATTAAAATGTTACAAATCTTAATTAAAATGTTTAAATGTTCATCTTCAAAAACGTTAAAATGTTCATTAAAATGTTTAAATGTTCATTAAAACATTAAATTCTTCATTAAAACGTTTAAATGTTCATTTTTAAAAATGTTAAAATGTTCATTAAAATGTTTAAATGTTAATTAAACCGTTAAATTCTTCATTAAAACGTTTAAATGTTCATTTTTAAAAACGTTAAAATGTTCATTAAAACATTAAATTCTTCATTAAAATGTTTAAATGTTCATTTTTAAAAACGTTTAAAGCTTCAATAAAATGTTAAAATCTTCGTTTTTGAAAATGTTAAAATGTTCATTAAAACGTTTAAATGTTCATTAAAATGTTAAAATCTTCCTTAAAACATTAAAATGTTCATTAAAACGTTAAAATGTTCATTAAAACAATAAATTCTTCATTAAAACATTTAAATGTTCATTTTTAAAAATGTTTAAAGGTTCAATAAAATGTTAAAATCTTCATTTTTAAAAACATTAAAATGTTCATTAAAACGTTTAAATGGTCATTAAAATGTTAAAATCTTCATTAAAACATTAAAATGTTCATTAAAACGTTAAAATGTTCATTAAAACGTTAAAATGTTCATTAAAACAATAAATTCTTCATTAAAATGTTTAAATGTTCATTTTTAAAAACGTTAAAAGGTTCATTAAAACGTTAAAATGTTCATTAAAACGTTAAAGTCATCATTAAAATGTTTAAATGTTCACTAAAAATGGTAAATGGTAAATGGTAAAAATGGTTAAAATGTTAAATTCTTCATTAAACCGTTTAAATGTTCATTTTTTAAAAACGTTAAAATGTTCATTAAAACATTAAAATGTTCATTAAAATGTGAAAATGTTCATTAAAATGTTACAAATCTTAATTAAAATGTTTAAATGTTCATTTTCAAAAACGTTAAAATGTTCATTAAAATGTTTAAATGTTCATTAAAACGTTAAATTCTTCATTAAAACGTTTAAATGTTCATTTTTAAAAATGTTAAAATGTTCATTAAAATGTTTAAATTTTAATTAAACCGTTAAATTCTTCATTAAAACGTTTAAATGTTCATTAACATGTTAAAATCTTCATTAAAACGTTAAATTCTTCATTAAAACATTTAAATGTTCATTAAAATGTTAAAATGTTCATTAAAATGTTAAAGTCATCATTAAAATGTTTAAATGTTCATTAAAAATGGTAAATGGTAAATGGTAAATGGTAAAAATGGTTAAAACGTTAAATTCTTCATTAAACCGGTTACATGTTCATTTTTTAAAAACGTTAAAATGTTCATTAAAACTTTAAAATGTTCATTAAAACGTGAAAATGTTCATTAAAACGTTAAAATCTTCATTAAAATGTTTAAATGTTCAGTTTCAAAAACGTTAAAATGTTCATTAAAATGTTTAAATGTTAATTAAACCGTTAAATTCTTCATTAAAACGTTTAAATGTTCATTTTTAAAAACGTTTAAAGGTTCATTAAAACGTTAAAATGTTCATTTTTTGAAATAAGCAGTCTCCTTCTGACATCATAAAGAAACAAGCAGTCTAATTCTGACATCATGTAGAAACAAGCAGTCTCCTTCTGACATCATAAAGAAACAAGCAGTCTCCTTCGGACATCATGTAGAAACAAGCAGTATCTTTCTGACATCATGTAGAAACAAGCAGTCTCCTTCTGATATGTAGAAACAAGAAGTTTCCTTCTGATATCATGAAGAAACAAGCAGTCTCCTTCTGATGTCATGTAGAAACAAGCAGTTTCCTTCTGACATCATAAAGAAACAAGCAATCTCCTTATGATATCGTGTAGAAACAAGCAGTCTCCTTTTGATGTCATGTAGAAACAAGCAGTCTCCTTCTGATATCATAAAGAAACAAGCAGTCTCCTTCTGATATCATGTGGAAACAAGCAGTATCTTTCTGATATCATGTAGAAACAAGCAGTCACTTTCTGATATCATGTAGAAACAAGCAGTCTCCTTCTGACATCATAAAGAAACAAGCAGTCTTCCTCTGACATCATAAAGAAACAAGCAATCTCTTTCTGATATCATGTAGAAATAAGGAGTCTCCTTTTGATATCAAGTAGAAACAAGCAGTCTCCTTCTGACATCATAAAGAAACAAGCAGTCTTCCTCTGACATCATAAAGAAACAAGCAGTCTCTTTCTGACATCATAAAGAAACAAGTAGTCTCCTTCTGACATCATAAAGAAACAAGCCATCTTCCTCCAACATCATAAAGAAACAAGCAGTCTTCCTCTGACATCATAAAGAAACAAGCAGTCTCTTTCTGATATCATGTATAAACAAGATATATATGTCTGATATATTTCACAATATATGTTTGCTTGTTGAATATAAATCTTCATTAAAACGTTTAAATGTTCGTTTTTTAAAAACGTAAAAATGTTCATTAAAACATTAAATTCTTCATTAAAATGTTTAAATGTTCATTTTTAAAAATGTTAAAATGTTCATTAAAATGTTTAAATTTTAATTAAACCGTTAAATTCTTCATTAAAACGTTTAAATGTTCATTAACATGTTAAAATCTTCATTAAAACGTTAAATTCTTCATTAAAACATTTAAATGTTCATTAAAATGTTAAAATGTTCATTAAAATGTTAAAGTCATCATTAAAATGTTTAAATGTTCATTAAAAATGGTAAATGGTAAATGGTAAATGGTAAAAATGGTTAAAACGTTAAATTCTTCATTAAACCGGTTACATGTTCATTTTTTAAAAACGTTAAAATGTTCATTAAAACTTTAAAATGTTCATTAAAACGTGAAAATGTTCATTAAAACGTTAAAATCTTCATTAAAATGTTTAAATGTTCAGTTTCAAAAACGTTAAAATGTTCATTAAAATGTTTAAATGTTAATTAAACCGTTAAATTCTTCATTAAAACGTTTAAATGTTCATTTTTAAAAACGTTTAAAGGTTCATTAAAACGTTAAAATGTTCATTTTTTGAAATAAGCAGTCTCCTTCTGACATCATAAAGAAACAAGCAGTCTAATTCTGACATCATGTAGAAACAAGCAGTCTCCTTCTGACATCATAAAGAAACAAGCAGTCTCCTTCGGACATCATGTAGAAACAAGCAGTATCTTTCTGACATCATGTAGAAACAAGCAGTCTCCTTCTGATATGTAGAAACAAGAAGTTTCCTTCTGATATCATGAAGAAACAAGCAGTCTCCTTCTGATGTCATGTAGAAAAAAGCAGTTTCCTTCTGACATCATAAAGAAACAAGCAATCTCCTTATGATATCGTGTAGAAACAAGCAGTCTCCTTTTGATGTCATGTAGAAACAAGCAGTCTCCTTCTGATATCATAAAGAAACAAGCAGTCTCCTTCTGATATCATGTGGAAACAAGCAGTATCTTTCTGATATCATGTAGAAACAAGCAGTCACTTTCTGATATCATGTAGAAACAAGCAGTCTCCTTCTGACATCATAAAGAAACAAGCAGTCTTCCTCTGACATCATAAAGAAACAAGCAATCTCTTTCTGATATCATGTAGAAATAAGGAGTCTCCTTCTGATATCAAGTAGAAACAAGCAGTCTCCTTCTGACATCATAAAGAAACAAGCAGTCTTCCTCTGACATCATAAAGAAACAAGCAGTCTCTTTCTGACATCATAAAGAAACAAGTAGTCTCCTTCTGACATCATAAAGAAACAAGCCATCTTCCTCCAACATCATAAAGAAACAAGCAGTCTTCCTCTGACATCATAAAGAAACAAGCAGTCTCTTTCTGATATCATGTATAAACAAGATATATATGTCTGATATATTTCACAATATATGTTTGCTTGTTGAATATAAATCTTCATTAAAACGTTTAAATGTTCGTTTTTTAAAAACGTAAAAATGTTCATTAAAACATTAAATTCTTCATTAAAATGTTTAAATGTTCATTTTTAAAAATGTTAAAATGTTCATTAAAATGTTTAAATTTTAATTAAACCGTTAAATTCTTCATTAAAACGTTTAAATGTTCATTAACATGTTAAAATCTTCATTAAAACGTTAAATTCTTCATTAAAACATTTAAATGTTCATTAAAATGTTAAAATGTTCATTAAAATGTTAAAGTCATCATTAAAATGTTTAAATGTTCATTAAAAATGGTAAATGGTAAATGGTAAATGGTAAAAATGGTTAAAACGTTAAATTCTTCATTAAACCGGTTACATGTTCATTTTTTAAAAACGTTAAAATGTTCATTAAAACTTTAAAATGTTCATTAAAACGTGAAAATGTTCATTAAAACGTTAAAATCTTCATTAAAATGTTTAAATGTTCAGTTTCAAAAACGTTAAAATGTTCATTAAAATGTTTAAATGTTAATTAAACCGTTAAATTCTTCATTAAAACGTTTAAATGTTCATTTTTAAAAACGTTTAAAGGTTCATTAAAACGTTAAAATGTTCAT
Source organism: Nothobranchius furzeri (assembly GCF_043380555.1). Taxonomy (NCBI): domain Eukaryota; kingdom Metazoa; phylum Chordata; class Actinopteri; order Cyprinodontiformes; family Nothobranchiidae; genus Nothobranchius; species Nothobranchius furzeri. The sequence goes on along the minus strand of NC_091751.1, from coordinate 29,208,232 downwards.
TTTTTGAAATAAGCAGTCTCCTTCTGACATCATAAAGAAACAAGCAGTCTAATTCTGACATCATGTAGAAACAAGCAGTCTCCTTCTGACATCATAAAGAAACAAGCAGTCTCCTTCGGACATCATGTAGAAACAAGCAGTATCTTTCTGACATCATGTAGAAACAAGCAGTCTCCTTCTGATATGTAGAAACAAGAAGTTTCCTTCTGATATCATGAAGAAACAAGCAGTCTCCTTCTGATGTCATGTAGAAACAAGCAGTTTCCTTCTGACATCATAAAGAAACAAGCAATCTCCTTATGATATCGTGTAGAAACAAGCAGTCTCCTTTTGATGTCATGTAGAAACAAGCAGTCTCCTTCTGATATCATAAAGAAACAAGCAGTCTCCTTCTGATATCATGTGGAAACAAGCAGTATCTTTCTGATATCATGTAGAAACAAGCAGTCACTTTCTGATATCATGTAGAAACAAGCAGTCTCCTTCTGACATCATAAAGAAACAAGCAGTCTTCCTCTGACATCATAAAGAAACAAGCAATCTCTTTCTGATATCATGTAGAAATAAGGAGTCTCCTTCTGATATCAAGTAGAAACAAGCAGTCTCCTTCTGACATCATAAAGAAACAAGCAGTCTTCCTCTGACATCATAAAGAAACAAGCAGTCTCTTTCTGACATCATAAAGAAACAAGTAGTCTCCTTCTGACATCATAAAGAAACAAGCCATCTTCCTCCAACATCATAAAGAAACAAGCAGTCTTCCTCTGACATCATAAAGAAACAAGCAGTCTCTTTCTTATATCATGTATAAACAAGATATATATGTCTGATATATTTCACAATATATGTTTGCTTGTTGAATATAAATCTTCATTAAAACGTTTAAATGTTCGTTTTTTAAAAACGTAAAAATGTTCATTAAAACATTAAATTCTTCATTAAAATGTTTAAATGTTCATTTTTAAAAACTTTTAAAGGTTCAATAAAATGGTAAAATCTTCGTTTTTAAAAACTAAAATGTTCATTAAAATGTTTAAATGTTCATTAAAATGTTAAAATCTTCATTAAAACATTAAAATGTTCGTTAAAACGTTAAAATGTTCATTAAAACAATAAATTCTTCATTAAAACATTTAAATGTTCATTTTTAAAAACGTTAAAATCTTCATTAAAACATTTAAATGTCCATTAAAACATTAAATTCTTCATTAATAAGTTTAAAAGTTCATTTTTAAAAATGTTTAAAGGTTCAATAAAATCTTAAAATATTCATTTTTAAAAACATTAAAATGTTCATTAAAACGTTTAAATGGTCATTAAAATGTTAAAATCTTCATTAAAACATTAAAATGTTCATTAAAACGTTAAAATGTTCATTAAAACAATAAATTCTTCTTTAAAATGTTTAAATGTTCATTTTTAAAAACGTTAAAAGGTTCATTAAAATGTTAAAATCTTCATTAAAACGTTAAAATGTTCATTAAAACGTTAAAGTCATCATTAAAATGTTTAAATGTTCATTAAAAATGGTAATTGGTAAAACTGGTTAGAACGTTAAATTCTTCATTAAACCGGTTAAATGTTCATTTTTTAAAAACGTTAAAATGTTCATTAAAACATTAAAATGTTCATTAAAACGTGAAAATGTTCATTAAAATGTTACAAATCTTAATTAAAATGTTTAAATGTTCATTTTCAAAAACGTTAAAATGTTCATTAAAATGTTTAAATGTTCATTAAAACGTTAAATTCTTCATTAAAACGTTTAAATGTTCATTTTTAAAAATGTTAAAATGTTCATTAAAATGTTTAAATGTTAATTAAACCGTTAAATTCTTCATTAAAACGTTTAAATGTTCATTAACATGTTAAAATCTTCATTAAAACGTTAAATTCTTCATTAAAACGTTTAAATGTTCATTAAAACGTTAAAATGTTCATTAAAACATTAAAGTCATCATTAAAATGTTTAAATGTTCATTAAAAATTGTAAATGGTAAAAATGGTTAAAACGTTAAATTCTTCATTAAACCGGTTAAATGTTCATTTTTTAAAAACGTTAAAATGTTCATTAAAACATTAAAATGTTCATTAAAACGTGAAAATGTTCATTAAAATGTTACAAATTTTAATTAAAATGTTTAAATGTTCATTTTCAAAAACGTTAAAATGTTCATTAAAATGTTTAAATGTTCATTAAAACGTTAAATTCTTCATTAAAACGTTTAAATGTTCATTTTTAAAAATGTTAAAATGTTCATTAAAATGTTTAAATGTTAATTAAACCGTTAAATTCTTCATTAAAACGTTTAAATGGTCTTTTTTTTAAACGTTAAAGGTTCATTAAAACATTAAATTTTTCATTAAAACGTTTAAATGTTCATTTTTAAAAACGTTAAAATGTTCATTAAAACATTAAATTCTTCATTAAAATGTTTAAATGTTCATTTTTAAAAACGTTTAAAGGTTCAATAAAATGTTAAAATCTTCGTTTTTAAAAACGTTAAAATGTTCATTAAAACGTTTAAATGTTCATTAAAATGTTAAAATCTTCATTAAAACATTAAAATGTTCATTAAAACGTTAAAATGTTCATTAAAACAATAAATTCTTCATTAAAACATTTAAATGTTCATTTTTAAAAACGTTAAAATCTTCATTAAAACATTTAAATGTCCATTAAAACATTGAATTCTTCATTAATAAGTTTAAAAGTTCATTTTTAAAAATGTTTAAAGGTTCAATAAAATGTTAAAATCTTCATTTTTAAAAACATTAAAATGTTCATTAAAACATTTAAATGGTCATTAAAATGTTAAAATCTTCATTAAAACATTAAAATGTTCATTAAAACGTTAAAATGTTCATTAAAACAATAAATTCTTCATTAAAATGTTTAAATGTTCATTTTTTAAAACGTTAAAAGGTTCATTAAAACGTTAAAATCTTCATTAAAACGTTAAAATGTTCATTAAAACGTTAAAGTCATCATTAAAATGTTTAAATGTTCACTAAAAATGGTAAATGGTAAATGGAAAATGGTAAAAATGGTTAAAACGTTAAATTCTTCATTAAACCGGTTAAATGTTCATTTTTTAAAAACGTTAAAATGTTCATTAAAACATTAAAATGTTCATTAAAACGTGAAAATGTTCATTAAAATGTTACAAATCTTAATTAAAATGTTTAAATGTTCATTTTCAAAAACGTTAAAATGTTCATTAAAATGTTTAAATGTTCATTAAAACATTAAATTCTTCATTAAAACGTTTAAATGTTCATTTTTAAAAATGTTAAAATGTTCATTAAAATGTTTAAATGTTAATTAAACCGTTAAATTCTTCATTAAAACGTTTAAATGTTCATTAACATGTTAAAATCTTCATTAAAACGTTAAATTCTTCATTAAAACGTTTAAAGGTTCATTAAAATGTTAAAATGTTCATTAAAACGTTAAAGTCATCATTAAAATGTTTAAATAATCATTAAAAATGGTAAATGGTAAAAATGGTTAAAACGTTAAATTCTTCATTAAACCGGTTAAATGTTCATTTTTTTAAAACGTTAAAATGTTCATTAAAACATTAAAATGTTCATTAAAACGTGAAAATGTTCATTAAAATGTTACAAATCTTAATTAAAATGTTTAAATGTTCATTTTCAATAACGTTTAAATGTTCATTAAAACGTTAAATTCTTCATTAAAACGTTTAAATGTTCATTTTTAAAAATGTTAAAATGTTCAATAAAATGTTTAAATGTTAATTAAACTGTTATATTCTTCATTAAAACGTTTAAATGTTCATTAACATGTTAAAATCTTCATTAAAACGTTAAATTCTTCATTAAAACGTTTAAATGTTCATTAAAACGTTAAAATGTTCATTAAAACGTTAAAGTCATCATTAAAATGTTTAAATGTTCATTAAAAATGGTAAATGGTAAAAATGGTAAAAATGGTTAAAACATTAAATTCTTCATTAGACCGGTTAAATGTTCATTTTTTAAAAACGTTAAAATGTTCATTAAAACATTAAAATGTTCATTAAAACGTGAAAATGTTCATTAAAATGTTACAAATCTTAATTAAAATGTTTAAATGTTCATTTTCAAAAACATTAAAATGTTCATTAAAATGTTTAAATGTTCATTAAAACATTAAATTCTTCATTAAAACGTTTAAATGTTCATTTTTAAAAATGTTAAAATGTTCATTAAAATGTTAATTAAACCGTTAAATTCTTCATTAAACCGTTTAAATGTTCATTTTTAAAAACGTTTAAAGGTTCATTAAAACATTAAATTTTTATTAAAACGTTTAAATGTTCATTTTTAAAAACGTTAAAATGTTCATTAAAATATTAAATTCTTCATTAAAATGTTTAAATGTTCATTTTTAAAAACGTTTAAAGGTTCAATAAAATGTTAAAATCTTCGTTTTTAAAAACGTTAAAATGTCCATTAAAACGTTTAAATGTTCATTAAAATGTTAAAATCTTCATTAAAACATTAAAATGTTCATTAAAACGTTAAAATGTTCATTAAAACAATAAATTCGTCATTAAAACATTTAAATGTTCATTTTTAAAAACGTTACAATCTTCATTAAAACGTTTAAATGTCCATTAAAACATTAAATTCTTCATTAATAAGTTTAAATTTTCATTTTTAAAAATGTTTAAAGGTTCAATAAAATGTTAAAATCTTCATTTTTAAAAACATTAAAATGTTCATTAAAACGTTTAAATGGTCATTAAAATGTTAAAATCTTCATTAAAACATTAAAATGTTCATTAAAACGTTAAAATGTTCATTAAAACAATAAATTCTTCATTAAAATGTTTAAATGTTCATTTTTTAAAACATTAAAAGGTTCATTAAAACGTTAAAATCTTCATTAAAACGTTAAAATGTTCATTAAAACGTTAAAGTCATCATTAAAATGTTTAAATGTTCACTAAAAATGGTAAATGGTAAATGGTAAAAATGGTTAAAACGTTAAATTCTTCATTAAACCGGTTAAATGTTCATTTTTTAAAAACGTTAAAATGTTCATTAAAACATTAAAATGTTCATTAAAACGTGAAAATGTTCATTAAAATGTTACAAATCTTAATTAAAATGTTTAAATGTTCATTTTCAAAAACGTTAAAATGTTCATTAAAATGTTTAAATGTTCATTAAAACATTAAATTCTTCATTAAAACGTTTAAATGTTCATTTTTAAAAATGTTAAAATGTTCATTAAAATGTTTAAATGTTAATTAAACCGTTAAATTTTTCATTAAAACGTTTAAATGTTCATTTTTAAAAACGTTTAAAGGTTCATTAAACGTTAAAATGTTCATTTTTTGAAACAAGCAGTCTCCTTTTGACATCATAAAGAAACAATAAGTCTCCTTCTGACATCATAAAGAAACAAGCAGTCTACTTCTGATATCATAAAGAAACAAGCAGTCTAATTCTGACATCATAAAGAAACAAGCAGTCTCCTTTTGATATCATGTAGAAACAAGCAGTCTCCTTCTGACATCATAAAGAAACAAGCAGTCTCCTTCTGACATCATGTAGAAACAAGCAGTTTCCTTCTGACATCATGTAGAAACAAGCAGTCTCCTTCTGACATCATGTAGAAACAAGCAGTTTCCTTCTGATATCATAAAGAAACAAGCAGTCTCCTTCTGATATCATGTAGAAACAAGCAGTCTCCTTCTGACATCATAAAGAAACAAGCAGTCTAATTCTGACATCATAAAGAAACAAGCAGTCTCCTTCTGACATCATGTAGAAACAAGCAGTCTCCTTCTGATATCATGTAGAAACAAGCAGTCTCCTTCTGATATCATGTAGAAACAAGCAGTCTCCTTCTGATATCATGTAGAAACAAGCAGTCTCCTTCTGACATCATAAAGAAACAAGCAGTCTCCTTCTGACATCATGTAGAAACAAGCAGTCACCTTCTGATATCATGTAGAAACAAGCAGTCTCCTTCTGACACCATGTAGAAACAAGCAGTCTCCTTCTGATATCATGTAGAAACAAGCAGTCACCTTCTGATATCATGTAGAAACAAGCAGTCTCCTTCTGACACCATGTAGAAACAAGCAGTCTCCTTCTGATATCATGAAGAAACAAGCAGTCTCCTTCTGATGTCATGTAGAAACAAGCAGTTTCCTTCTTACATCATAAAGAAACAAGCAATCTCCTTATGATATCGTGTAGAAACAAGCAGTCTCCTTTTGATGTCATGTAGAAACAAGCAGTTTCCTTCTGACATCATAAAGAAACAAGCAGTCTCCTTCTGATATCATGTGGAAACAAGCAGTATCTTTCTGATATCATGTAGAAACAAGCAGTCACTTTCTGATATCATGTAGAAACAAGCAGTCTCCTTCTGACATCATAAAGAAACAAGCAGTCTTCCTCTGACATCATAAAGAAACAAGCAGTCTCTTTCTGATATCATGTAGAAATAAGCAGTCTCCTTCTGATATCAAGTAGAAACAAGCAGTCTCCTTCTGACATTTTAAAGAAACAAGCAGTCTTCCTCTGACATCATAAAGAAACAAGCAGTCTCTTTCTGACATCATAAAGAAACAAGAAGTCTCCTTCTGACATCATAAAGAAACAAGCAGTCTTCCTCCAACATCATAAAGAAACAAGCAGTATCTTTCTGATATCATAAAGAAACAAGCAGTATCTTTCTGACATCATAAAGAAACAAGCAGTCTTCCTCTGACATCATAAAGAAACAAGCAGTCTCTTTCTGATATCATGTAGAAACAAGATATATATGTCTGATATATTTCACAATATATGTTTGCTTGTTGAATATAAATCTTCATTAAAACGTTTAAATGTTCATTTTTTAAAAACGTTAAAATGTTCATTAAAACACTAAAATGTTCATTAAAACGTGAAAATGTTCATTAAAATGTTACAAATCTTAATTAAAATGTTTAAATGTTCATTTTCAAAAACGTTAAAATGTTCATTAAAATGTTTAAATGTTCATTAAAACATTAAATTCTTCATTAAAACGTTTAAATGTTCATTTTTAAAAATGTTAAAATGTTCATTAAAATGTTTAAATGTTAATTAAACCGTTAAATTCTTCATTAAAACGTTTAAATGTTCATTTTTTAAAACGTTTAAAGGTTCATTAAAACATTAAATTTTTCATTAAAACGTTTAAATGTTCATTTTTAAAAACATTAAAATGTTCATTAAAACATTAAATTCTTCATTAAAATGTTTAAATGTTCATTTTTAAAAACGTTTAAAGGTTCAATAAAATGTTAAAATGTTCGTTTTTAAAAACGTTAAAAAGTTCATTAAAACGTTAAAATGTTCATTAAAACAATAAATTCTTCATTAAAACATTTAAATGTTCATTTTTAAAAACGTTAAAATCTTCATTAAAACATTTAAATGTCCATTAAAACATTAAATTCTTCATTAATAAGTTTAAATGTTCATTTTTAAAAATGTTTAAAGGTTCAATAAAATGTTAAAATCTTCATTTTTAAAAACATTAAAATGTTCATTAAAACGTTTAAATGGTCATTAAAATGTTAAAATCTTCATTAAAACATTAAAATGTTCATTAAAACGTTAAAATGTTCATTAAAACAATAAATTCTTCATTAAAATGTTTAAATGTTCATTTTTAAAAATGTTAAAAGGTTCATTAAAACGTTAAAATCTTCATTAAAACGTTAAAATGTTCATTAAAACGTCAAAGTCATCATTAAAATGTTTAAATGTTCATTAAAAATGGTAAATGGTAAATGGTAAATGGTAAAAATGGTTAAAACGTTAAATTCTTCATTAAACCGGTTAAATGTTCATTTTTTAAAAACGTTAAAATGTTCATTAAAACATTTAATTGTTCATTAAAACATTTAAATGTTCATTTTTAAAAATGTTAAAATGTTCATTAAAATGTTTAAATGTTAATTAAACCGTTAAATTCTTCTTTAAAACGTTTAAATGTTCATTAACATGTTAAAATCTTCATTAAAACGTTAAATTCTTCATTAAAACGTTTAAATGTTCATTAAAAATGGTAAATGGTAAATGGTAAAAATGGTTAAAACGTTAAATTCTTCATTAAACCGGTTAAATGTTCATTTTTTAAAAACGTTAAAATGTTCATTAAAACATTAAAATGTTCATTAAAACGTGAAAATGTTCATTAAAATGTTACAAATTTTAATTAAAATGTTTAAATGTTCATTTTCAAAAACGTTAAAATGTTCATTAAAATGTTTAAATGTTCATTAAAACATTAAATTCTTCATTAAAACGTTTAAATGTTCATTTTTAAAAATGTTAAAATGTTCATTAAAATGTTTAAATGTTAATTAAACCGTTAAATTCTTCATTAAAACGTTTAAATGTTCATTTTTAAAAACGTTTAAAGGTTCATTAAAACATTAAATTCTTCATTAAACCGGTTAAATGTTCATTTTTTTAAGAACGTTAAAATGTTCATTAAAACATTAAAATGTTCATTAAAACGTGAAAATGTTCATTAAAATGTTACAAATCTTAATTAAAATGTTTAAATGTTCATCTTCAAAAACGTTAAAATGTTCATTAAAATGTTTAAATGTTCATTAAAACATTAAATTCTTCATTAAAACGTTTAAATGTTCATTTTTAAAAATGTTAAAATGTTCATTAAAATGTTTAAATGTTAATTAAACTGTTAAATTCTTCATTAAAACGTTTAAATGTTCATTTTTAAAAACGTTAAAATGTTCATTAAAACATTAAATTCTTCATTAAAATGTTTAAATGTTCATTTTTAAAAACGTTTAAAGCTTCAATAAAATGTTAAAATCTTCGTTTTTAAAAATGTTAAAATGTTCATTAAAACGTTTAAATGTTCATTAAAATGTTAAAATCTTCATTAAAACATTAAAATGTTCATTAAAACGTTAAAATGTTCATTAAAACAATAAATTCTTCATTAAAACATTTAAATGTTCATTTTTAAAAACGTTACAATCTTCATTAAAACATTTAAATGTCCATTAAAACATTAAATTCTTCATTAATAAGTTTAAATGTTCATTTTTAAAAATGTTTAAAGGTTCAATAAAATGTTAAAATCTTCATTTTTAAAAACATTAAAATGTTCATTAAAACGTTTAAATGTTCATTAAAACGTTAAAATGTTCATTAAAACGTTAAAATGTTCATTAAAACAATAAATTCTTCATTAAAATGTTTAAATGTTCATTTTTAAAAACGTTAAAAGGTTCATTAAAACGTTAAAATGTTCATTAAAACGTTAAAATGTTCATTAAAACGTTCAAGTCATCATTAAAATGTTTAAATGTTCACTAAAAATGGTAAATGGTAAATGGTAAATGGTAAAAATGGTTAAAACGTTAAATTCTTCATTAAACCGGTTAAATGTTCATTTTTTAAAAACGTTAAAATGTTCATTAAAACATTAAAATGTTCATTAAAATGTGAAAATGTTCATTAAAATGTTACAAATCTTAATTAAAATGTTTAAATGTTCATTTTCAAAAACGTTAAAATGTTCATTAAAATGTTTAAATGTTCATTAAAACGTTAAATTCTTCATTAAAACGTTTAAATGTTCATTTTTAAAAATGTTAAAATGTTCATTAAAATGTTTAAATTTTAATTAAACCGTTAAATTCTTCATTAAAACGTTTAAATGTTCATTAAAACGTTAAAATGTTCATTAAAACAATAAATTCTTCATTAAAATGTTTAAATGTTCATTTTTAAAAATGTTAAAAGGTTCATTAAAACGTTAAAATCTTCATTAAAACGTTAAAATGTTCATTAAAACGTTAAAGTCATCATTAAAATGTTTAAATGTTCATTAAAAATGGTAAATGGTAAATGGTAAAAATGGTTAAAACGTTAAATTCTTCATTAAACCGGTTAAATGTTCATTTTTTAAAAACGTTAAAATGTTCATTAAAACATTAAAATGTTCATTAAAACATTTAAATGTTCATTTTTAAAAATGTTAAAATGTTCATTAAAATGTTTAAATGTTAATTAAACCGTTAAATTCTTCTTTAAAACGTTTAAATGTTCATTAACATGTTAAAATCTTCATTAAAACGTTAAATTCTTCATTAAAACGTTTAAATGTTCATTAAAAATGGTAAATGGTAAATGGTAAAAATGGTTAAAACGTTAAATTCTTCATTAAACCGGTTAAATGTTCATTTTTAAAAAACGTTAAAATGTTCATTAAAACATTAAAATGTTCATTAAAACGTGAAAATGTTCATTAAAATGTTACAAATTTTAATTAAAATGTTTAAATGTTCATTTTCAAAAACGTTAAAATGTTCATTAAAATGTTTAAATGTTCATTAAAACATTAAATTCTTCATTAAAACGTTTAAATGTTCATTTTTAAAAATGTTAAAATGTTCATTAAAATGTTTAAATGTTAATTAAACCGTTAAATTCTTCATTAAAACGTTTAAATGTTCATTTTTAAAAACGTTTAAAGGTTCATTAAAACATTAAATTCTTCATTAAACCGGTTAAATGTTCATTTTTTTAAGAACGTTAAAATGTTCATTAAAACATTAAAATGTTCATTAAAACGTGAAAATGTTCATTAAAATGTTACAAATCTTAATTAAAATGTTTAAATGTTCATCTTCAAAAACGTTAAAATGTTCATTAAAATGTTTAAATGTTCATTAAAACATTAAATTCTTCATTAAAACGTTTAAATGTTCATTTTTAAAAATGTTAAAATGTTCATTAAAATGTTTAAATGTTAATTAAACCGTTAAATTCTTCATTAAAACGTTTAAATGTTCATTTTTAAAAACGTTAAAATGTTCATTAAAACATTAAATTCTTCATTAAAATGTTTAAATGTTCATTTTTAAAAACGTTTAAAGCTTCAATAAAATGTTAAAATCTTCGTTTTTAAAAATGTTAAAATGTTCATTAAAACGTTTAAATGTTCATTAAAATGTTAAAATCTTCATTAAAACATTAAAATGTTCATTAAAACGTTAAAATGTTCATTAAAACAATAAATTCTTCATTAAAACATTTAAATGTTCCTTTTTAAAAACGTTACAATCTTCATTAAAACATTTAAATGTCCATTAAAACATTAAATTCTTCATTAATAAGTTTAAATGTTCATTTTTAAAAATGTTTAAAGGTTCAATAAAATGTTAAAATCTTCATTTTTAAAAACATTAAAATGTTCATTAAAACGTTTAAATGTTCATTAAAACGTTAAAATGTTCATTAAAACGTTAAAATGTTCATTAAAACAATAAATTCTTCATTAAAATGTTTAAATGTTCATTTTTAAAAACGTTAAAAGGTTCATTAAAACGTTAAAATGTTCATTAAAACGTTAAAATGTTCATTAAAACGTTCAAGTCATCATTAAAATGTTTAAATGTTCACTAAAAATGGTAAATGGTAAATGGTAAATGGTAAAAATGGTTAAAACGTTAAATTCTTCATTAAACCGGTTAAATGTTCATTTTTTTAAAAACGTTAAAATGTTCATTAAAACATTAAAATGTTCATTAAAATGTGAAAATGTTCATTAAAATGTTACAAATCTTAATTAAAATGTTTAAATGTTCATTTTCAAAAACGTTAAAATGTTCATTAAAATGTTTAAATGTTCATTAAAACGTTAAATTCTTCATTAAAACGTTTAAATGTTCATTTTTAAAAATGTTAAAATGTTCATTAAAATGTTTAAATTTTAATTAAACCGTTAAATTCTTCATTAAAACGTTTAAATGTTCATTAAAACGTTAAAATGTTCATTAAAACAATAAATTCTTCATTAAAATGTTTAAATGTTCATTTTTAAAAATGTTAAAAGGTTCATTAAAACGTTAAAATCTTCATTAAAACGTTAAAATGTTCATTAAAACGTTAAAGTCATCATTAAAATGTTTAAATGTTCATTAAAAATGGTAAATGGTAAATGGTAAATGGTAAAAATGGTTAAAACGTTAAATTCTTCATTAAACCGGTTAAATGTTCATTTTTTAAAAACGTTAAAATGTTCATTAAAACATTAAAATGTTCATTAAAACATTTAAATGTTCATTTTTAAAAATGTTAAAATGTTCATTAAAATGTTTAAATGTTAATTAAACCGTTAAATTCTTCTTTAAAACGTTTAAATGTTCATTAACATGTTAAAATCTTCATTAAAACGTTAAATTCTTCATTAAAACGTTTAAATGTTCATTAAAAATGGTAAATGGTAAAAGGTAAAAATGGTTAAAACGTTAAATTCTTCATTAAACCGGTTAAATGTTCATTTTTTAAAAACGTTAAAATGTTCATTAAAACATTAAAATGTTCATTAAAATGTTACAAATTTTAATTAAAATGTTTAAATGTTCATTTTCAAAAACGTTAAATGTTCATTAAAATGTTTAAATGTTCATTAAAACATTAAATTCTTCATTAAAACGTTTAAATGTTCATTTTTAAAAATGTTAAAATGTTCATTAAAATGTTGAAATGTTAATTAAACCGTTAAATTCTTCATTAAAACGTTTAAATGTTCATTTTTAAAAACGTTTAAAGGTTCATTAAAACATTAAATTCTTCATTAAACCGGTTAAATGTTCATTTTTTTAAGAACGTTAAAATGTTCATTAAAACATTAAAATGTTCATTAAAACGTGAAAATGTTCATTAAAATGTTACAAATCTTAATTAAAATGTTTAAATGTTCATCTTCAAAAACGTTAAAATGTTCATTAAAATGTTTAAATGTTCATTAAAACATTAAATTCTTCATTAAAACGTTTAAATGTTCATTTTTAAAAATGTTAAAATGTTCATTAAAATGTTTAAATGTTAATTAAACCGTTAAATTCTTCATTAAAACGTTTAAATGTTCATTTTTAAAAACGTTAAAATGTTCATTAAAACATTAAATTCTTCATTAAAATGTTTAAATGTTCATTTTTAAAAACGTTTAAAGCTTCAATAAAATGTTAAAATCTTCGTTTTTAAAAATGTTAAAATGTTCATTAATACGTTTAAATGTTCATTAAAATGTTAAAATCTTCATTAAAACATTAAAATGTTCATTAAAACGTTAAAATGTTCATTAAAACAATAAATTCTTCATTAAAACATTTAAATGTTCATTTTTAAAAACGTTACAATCTTCATTAAAACATTTAAATGTCCATTAAAACATTAAATTCTTCATTAATAAGTTTAAATGTTCATTTTTAAAAACGTTTAAAGGTTCATTAAAACATTAAATTCTTCATTAAACCGGTTAAATGTTCATTTTTTTAAGAACGTTAAAATGTTCATTAAAACATTAAAATGTTCATTAAAACGTGAAAATGTTCATTAAAATGTTACAAATCTTAATTAAAATGTTTAAATGTTCATCTTCAAAAACGTTAAAATGTTCATTAAAATGTTTAAATGTTAATTAAAACATTAAATTCTTCATTAAAACGTTTAAATGTTCATTTTTAAAAATGTTAAAATGTTCATTAAAATGTTTAAATGTTAATTAAACCGTTAAATTCTTCATTAAAACGTTTAAATGTTCATTTTTAAAAACGTTAAAATGTTCATTAAAACATTAAAATGTTCATTAAAACGTGAAAATGTTCATTAAAATGTTACAAATTTTAATTAAAATGTTTAAATGTTCATTTTCAAAAACGTTAAAATGTTCATTAAAATGTTTAAATGTTCATTAAAACATTAAATTCTTCATTAAAACGTTTAAATGTTCATTTTTAAAAATGTTAAAATGTTCATTAAAATGTTTAAATGTTAATTAAACCGTTAAATTCTTCATTAAAACGTTTAAATGTTCATTTTTAAAAACGTTTAAAGGTTCATTAAAACATTAAATTCTTCATTAAACCGGTTAAATGTTCATTTTTTTAAGAACGTTAAAATGTTCATTAAAACATTAAAATGTTCATTAAAACGTGAAAATGTTCATTAAAATGTTACAAATCTTAATTAAAATGTTTAAATGTTCATCTTCAAAAACGTTAAAATGTTCATTAAAATGTTTAAATGTTCATTAAAACATTAAATTCTTCATTAAAACGTTTAAATGTTCATTTTTAAAAATGTTAAAATGTTCATTAAAATGTTTAAATGTTAATTAAACCGTTAAATTCTTCATTAAAACGTTTAAATGTTCATTTTTAAAAACGTTAAAATGTTCATTAAAACATTAAATTCTTCATTAAAATGTTTAAATGTTCATTTTTAAAAACGTTTAAAGCTTCAATAAAATGTTAAAATCTTCGTTTTTAAAAATGTTAAAATGTTCATTAAAACGTTTAAATGTTCATTAAAATGTTAAAATCTTCATTAAAACATTAAAATGTTCATTAAAACGTTAAAATGTTCATTAAAACAATAAATTCTTCATTAAAACATTTAAATGTTCCTTTTTAAAAACGTTACAATCTTCATTAAAACATTTAAATGTCCATTAAAACATTAAATTCTTCATTAATAAGTTTAAATGTTCATTTTTAAAAATGTTTAAAGGTTCAATAAAATGTTAAAATCTTCATTTTTAAAAACATTAAAATGTTCATTAAAACGTTTAAATGTTCATTAAAACGTTAAAATGTTCATTAAAACGTTAAAATGTTCATTAAAACAATAAATTCTTCATTAAAATGTTTAAATGTTCATTTTTAAAAACGTTAAAAGGTTCATTAAAACGTTAAAATGTTCATTAAAACGTTAAAATGTTCATTAAAACGTTCAAGTCATCATTAAAATGTTTAAATGTTCACTAAAAATGGTAAATGGTAAATGGTAAATGGTAAAAATGGTTAAAACGTTAAATTCTTCATTAAACCGGTTAAATGTTCATTTTTTAAAAACGTTAAAATGTTCATTAAAACATTAAAATGTTCATTAAAATGTGAAAATGTTCATTAAAATGTTACAAATCTTAATTAAAATGTTTAAATGTTCATTTTCAAAAACGTTAAAATGTTCATTAAAATGTTTAAATGTTCATTAAAACGTTAAATTCTTCATTAAAACGTTTAAATGTTCATTTTTAAAAATGTTAAAATGTTCATTAAAATGTTTAAATTTTAATTAAACCGTTAAATTCTTCATTAAAACGTTTAAATGTTCATTAAAACGTTAAAATGTTCATTAAAACAATAAATTCTTCATTAAAATGTTTAAATGTTCATTTTTAAAAATGTTAAAAGGTTCATTAAAACGTTAAAATCTTCATTAAAACGTTAAAATGTTCATTAAAACGTTAAAGTCATCATTAAAATGTTTAAATGTTCATTAAAAATGGTAAATGGTAAATGGTAAATGGTAAAAATGGTTAAAGCGTTAAATTCTTCATTAAACCGGTTAAATGTTCATTTTTTAAAAACGTTAAAATGTTCATTAAAACATTAAAATGTTCATTAAAACATTTAAATGTTCATTTTTAAAAATGTTAAAATGTTCATTAAAATGTTTAAATGTTAATTAAACCGTTAAATTCTTCTTTAAAACGTTTAAATGTTCATTAACATGTTAAAATCTTCATTAAAACGTTAAATTCTTCATTAAAACGTTTAAATGTTCATTAAAAATGGTAAATGGTAAAAGGTAAAAATGGTTAAAACGTTAAATTCTTCATTAAACCGGTTAAATGTTCATTTTTTAAAAACGTTAAAATGTTCATTAAAACATTAAAATGTTCATTAAAACGTGAAAATGTTCATTAAAATGTTACAAATTTTAATTAAAATGTTTAAATGTTCATTTTCAAAAACGTTAAATGTTCATTAAAATGTTTAAATGTTCATTAAAACATTAAATTCTTCATTAAAACGTTTAAATGTTCATTTTTAAAAGTGTTAAAATGTTCATTAAAATGTTTAAATGTTAATTAAACCGTTAAATTCTTCATTAAAACGTTTAAATGTTCATTTTTAAAAACGTTTAAAGGTTCATTAAAACATTAAATTCTTCATTAAACCGGTTAAATGTTCATTTTTTTAAGAACGTTAAAATGTTCATTAAAACATTAAAATGTTCATTAAAACGTGAAAATGTTCATTAAAATGTTACAAATCTTAATTAAAATGTTTAAATGTTCATCTTCAAAAACTTTAAAATGTTCATTAAAATGTTTAAATGTTCATTAAAACATTAAATTCTTCATTAAAACGTTTAAATGTTCATTTTTAAAAATGTTAAAATGTTCATTAAAATGTTTAAATGTTAATTAAACCGTTAAATTCTTCATTAAAACGTTTAAATGTTCATTTTTAAAAACGTTAAAATGTTCATTAAAACATTAAATTCTTCATTAAAATGTTTAAATGTTCATTTTTAAAAACGTTTAAAGCTTCAATAAAATGTTAAAATCTTCGTTTTTAAAAATGTTAAAATGTTCATTAAAACGTTTAAATGTTCATTAAAATGTTAAAATCTTCATTAAAACATTAAAATGTTCATTAAAAAGTTAAAATGTTCATTAAAACAATAAATTCTTCATTAAAACATTTAAATGTTCATTTTTAAAAACGTTACAATCTTCATTAAAACATTTAAATGTCCATTAAAACATTAAATTCTTCATTAATAAGTTTAAATGTTCATTTTTAAAAATGTTTAAAGGTTCAATAAAATGTTAAAATCTTCATTTCTAAAAACATTAAAATGTTCATTAAAACGTTTAAATGTTCATTAAAACGTTAAAATGTTCATTAAAACGTTAAAATGTTCATTAAAACAATAAATTCTTCATTAAAATGTTTAAATGTTCATTTTTAAAAACGTTAAAAGGTTCATTAAAACGTTAAAATGTTCATTAAAACGTTCAAGTCATCATTAAAATGTTTAAATGTTCACTAAAAATGGTAAATGGTAAATGGTAAATGGTAAAAATGGTTAAAACGTTAAATTCTTCATTAAACCGGTTAAATGTTCATTTTTTAAAAACGTTAAAATGTTCATTAAAACATTAAAATGTTCATTAAAATGTGAAAATGTTCATTAAAATGTTACAAATCTTAATTAAAATGTTTAAATGTTCATTTTCAAAAACGTTAAAATGTTCATTAAAATGTTTAAATGTTCATTAAAACGTTAAATTCTTCATTAAAACGTTTAAATGTTCATTTTTAAAAATGTTAAAATGTTCATTAAAATGTTTAAATTTTAATTAAACCGTTAAATTCTTCATTAAAACGTTTAAATGTTCATTAACATGTTAAAATCTCCATTAAAACGTTAAATTCTTCATTAAAACGTTTAAATGTTCATTAAAATGTTAAAATGTTCATTAAAACGTTAAAGTCATCATTAAAATGTTTAAATGTTCATTAAAAATGGTAAATGGTAAATGGTAAAAATGGTTAAAACGTTAAATTCTTCATTAAACCGGTTACATGTTCATTTTTTAAAAACGTTAAAATGTTCATTAAAACATTAAAATGTTCATTAAAACGTGAAAATGTTCATTAAAACGTTAAAATCTTCATTAAAATGTTTAAATGTTCATTTTCAAAAACGTTAAAATGTTCATTAAAATGTTTAAATGTTAATTAAACCGTTTAATTCTTCATTAAAACGTTTAAATGTTCATTTTTAAAAACGTTTAAAGGTTCATTAAAACATTAAATTTTTCATTAAAACGTTTAAATGTTCATTTTTAAAAACGTTTAAAGGTTCATTAAAACGTTAAAATGTTCATTTTTTGAAATAAGCAGTCTCCTTCTGACATCATAAAGAAACAAGCAGTCTAATTCTGACAACATGTAGAAACAAGCAGTCTCCTGACATCATAAAGAAACAAGCAGTCTCCTTCGGACATCATGTACAAACAAGCAGTATCTTTCTGACATCATGTAGAAACAAGCAGTCTCCTTCTGATATGTAGAAACAAGAAGTTTCCTTCTGATATCATGAAGAAACAAGCAGTCTCCTTCTGATGTCATGTAGAAACAAGCAGTTTCCTTCTGACATCATAAAGAAACAAGCAATCTCCTTATGATATCGTGTAGAAACAAGCAGTCTCCTTTTGATGTCATGTAGAAACAAGCAGTCTCCTTCTGATATCATAAAGAAACAAGCAGTCTCCTTCTGATATCATGTGGAAACAAGCAGTATCTTTCTGATATCATGTAGAAACAAGCAGTCACTTTCTGACATCATAAAGAAACAAGCAGTCTTCCTCTGACATCATAAAGAAACAAGCAATCTCTTTCTGATATCATGTAGTAATAAGGAGTCTCCTTCTGATATCAAGTAGAAACAAGCAGTCTCCTTCTGACATCATAAAGAAACAAGCAGTCTTCCTCTGACATCATAAAGAAACAAGCAGTCTCCTTATGACATCATAAAGAAACAAGCAGTCTTCCTCTGACATCATAAAGAAACAAGCAGTCTCTTTCTGATATCATGTATAAACAAGATATATATGTCTGATATATTTCACAATATATGTTTGCTTGTTGAATATAAATCTTCATTAAAACGTTTAAATGTTCGTTTTTTAAAAACGTTAAAATGTTCATTAAAACATTAAATTCTTCATTAAAATGTTTAAATGTTCATTTTTAAAAACTTTTAAAGGTTCAATAAAATGTTAAAATCTTCGTTTTTAAAAACTAAAATGTTCATTAAAATGTTTAAATGTTCATTAAAATGTTAAAATCTTCATTAAAACATTAAAATGTTCGTTAAAACGTTAAAATGTTCATTAAAACAATAAATTCTTCATTAAAACATTTAAATGTTCATTTTTAAAAACATTAAAATGTTCATTAAAACGTTTAAATGGTCATTAAAATGTTAAAATCTTCATTAAAACGTTAAAATGTTCATTAAAACAATAAATTCTTCATTAAAATGTTTAAATGTTCATTTTTAAAAACATTAAAAGGTTAATTAAAACGATAAAATCTTCATTAAAACGTTAAAATGTTCATTAAAACGTTAAAGTCATCATTAAAATGTTTAAATGTTCATTAAAAATGGTAAATGGTAAATGGTAAAAATAGTTAAAACGTTAAATTCTTCATTAAACCGGTTAAATGTTCATTTTTTAAAAACGTTAAAATGTTCATTAAAACATTAAAATGTTCATTAAAACGTGAAAATGTTCATTAAAATGTTTAAATGTTCATTTTCAAAAACGTTAAAATGTTCATTAAAATGTTTAAATGTTCATTAAAACATTAAATTCTTCATTAAAACGTTTAAATGTTCATTTTTAAAAATGTTAAAATGTTCATTAAAATGTTTAAATGTTAATTAAACCGTTAAATTCTTCATTAAAACGTTTAAATGTTCATTAACATGTTAAAATCCTCATTAAAATGTTAAAGTCTTCATTAAAACGTTTAAATGTTCATTAAAATGTTAAAATGTTCATTAAAACATTAAAGTCATCATTAAAATGTTTAAATGTTCATTAAAAATTGTAAATGGTAAATGGTAAATGGTAAAAATGGTTAAAACGTTAAATTCTTCATTAAACCGGTTAAATGTTCATTTTTTAAAAACGTTAAAATGTTCATTTAAACATTAAAATGTTCATTAAAACGTGAAAATGTTCATTAAAATGTTACAAATCTTAATTAAAATGTTTAAATGTTCATTTTCAAAAACGTTAAAATGTTCATTAAAATGTTTAAATGTTCATTAAAACGTTAAGATCTTCATTAAAACGTTTAAATGTTCATTTTTAAAAATGTTAAAATGTTCATTTAAATGTTTAAATGTTAATTAAACCGTTAAATTCTTCATTAAAACGTTTAAATGGTCTTTTTTAAAAACGTTAAAGGTTCATTAAAACATTAAATTTTTCATTAAAACGTTTAAATGTTCATTTTTAAAAACGTTTAAAGGTTCAATAAAATGTTAAAATCTTCGTTTTTAAAAACGTTAAAATGTTCATTAAAACGTTTAAATGTTCATTAAAATGTTAAAATCTTCATTAAAACATTAAAATGTTCATTAAAACGTTAAAATGTTCATTAAAACAATAAATTCTTCATTAAAACATTTAAATGTTCATTTTTAAAAACGTTAAAATCTTCATTAAAACATTTAAATGTCCATTAAAACATTGAATTCTTCATTAATAAGTTTAAAAGTTCATTTTTAAAAATGTTTAAAGGTTCAATAAAATGTTAAAATCTTCATTTTTAAAAACATTAAAATGTTCATTAAAACGTTTAAATGGTCATTAAAATGTTAAAATCTTCATTAAAACGTTAAAATGTTCATTAAAACAATAAATTCTTCATTAAAATGTTTAAATGTTCATTTTTAAAAACATTAAAAGGTTAATTAAAACGTTAAAATCTTCATTAAAACGTTAAAATGTTCATTAAAACGTTAAAGTCATCATTAAAATGTTTAAATGTTCATTAAAAATGGTAAATGGTAAAAATGGTTAAAACGTTAAATTCTTCATTAAACCGGTTAAATGTTCATTTTTTAAAAACATTAAAATGTTCATTAAAACATTAAAATGTTCATTAAAACGTGAAAATGTTCATTAAAATGTTTAAATGTTCATTTTCAAAAACGTTAAAATGTTCATTAAAATGTTTAAATGTTCATTAAAACAATAAATTCTTCATTAAAATGTTTAAATGTTCATTTTTTAAAACGTTAAAAGGTTCATTAAAACGTTAAAATCTTCATTAAAACGTTAAAATGTTCATTAAAACGTTAAAGTCATCATTAAAATGTTTAAATTTTCACTAAAAATGGTAAATGGTAAATGGAAAATGGTAAAAATGGTTAAAACGTTAAATTCTTCATTAAACCGGTTAAATGTTCATTTTTTAAAAACGTTAAAATGTTCATTAAAACATTAAAATGTTCATTAAAACGTGAAAATGTTCATTAAAATTTTACAAATCTTAATTAAAATGTTTAAATGTTCATTTTCAAAAATGTTAAAATGTTCATTAAAATGTTTAAATGTTCATTAAAACATTAAATTCTTCATTAAAACGTTTAAATGTTCATTTTTAAAAATGTTAAAATGTTCATTAAAATGTTTAAATGTTAATTAAACCGTTAAATTCTTCATTAAAACGTTTAAATGTTCATTAACATGTTAAAATCTTCATTAAAACGTTAAATTCTTCATTAAAACGTTTAAATGTTCATTAAAATGTTAAAATGTTCATTAAAACGTTAAAGTCATCATTAAAATGTTTAAATAATCATTAAAAATGGTAAATGGTAAAAATGGTTAAAACGTTAAATTCTTCATTAAACCGGTTAAATGTTCATTTTTTTAAAACGTTAAAATGTTCATTAAAACATTAAAATGTTCATTAAAACGTGAAAATGTTCATTAAAATGTTACAAATCTTAATTAAAATGTTTAAATGTTCATTTTCAATAACTTTTAAATGTTCATTAAAACGTTAAATTCTTCATTAAAACGTTTAAATGTTCATTTTTAAAAATGTTAAAATGTTCATTAAAATGTTTAAATGTTAATTAAACCGTTAAATTCTTCATTAAAACGTTTAAATGTTCATTAACATGTTAAAATCTTCATTAAAACTTTAAATTCTTCATTAAAACGTTTAAATGTTCATTAAAACGTTAAAATGTTCATTAAAACGTTAAAGTCATCATTAAAATGTTTAAATGTTCATTAAAAATGGTAAATGGTAAAAATGGTAAAAATGGTTAAAACATTAAATTCTTCATTAAACCGGTTAAATGTTCATTTTTAAAAAACGTTAAAATGTTCATTAAAACATTAAAATGTTCATTAAAACGTGAAAATGTTCATTAAAATGTTACAAATCTTAATTAAAATGTTTAAATGTTCATTTTCAAAAACATTAAAATGTTCATTAAAATGTTTAAATGTTCATTAAAACATTAAATTCTTCATTAAAACGTTTAAATGTTCATTTTTAAAAATGTTAAAATGTTCATTAAAATGTTATAATGTTAATTAAACCGTTAAATTCTTCATTAAACCGTTTAAATGTTCATTTTTAAAAACGTTTAAAGGTTCATTAAAACATTAAATTTTCATTAAAACGTTTAAATGTTCATTTTTAAAAACGTTAAAATGTTCATTAAAATATTAAATTCTTCATTAAAATGTTTAAATGTTCATTTTTAAAAACGTTTAAAGGTTCAATAAAATGTTAAAATCTTCGTTTTTAAAAACGTTAAAATGTTCATTAAAACGTTAAAATCTTCATTAAAACATTAAAATGTTCATTAAAACGTTAAAATGTTCATTAAAACAATAAATTCTTCATTAAAACATTTAAATGTTCATTTTTAAAAACGTTAAAATCTTCATTAAAACGTTTAAATGTCCATTAAAACATTAAATTCTTCATTAATAAGTTTAAATTTTCATTTTTAAAAATGTTTAAAGGTTCAATAAAATGTTAAAATCTTCATTTTTAAAAACATTAAAATGTTCATTAAAACGTTTAAATGGTCATTAAAATGTTAAAATCTTCATTAAAACATTAAAATGTTCATTAAAACGTTAAAATGTTCATTAAAACAATAAATTCTTCATTAAAATGTTTAAATGTTCATTTTTTAAAACGTTAAAAGGTTCATTAAAACGTTAAAATCTTCATTAAAACGTTAAAATGTTCATTAAAACATTAAAGTCATCATTAAAATGTTTACTTGTTCACTAAAAATGGTAAATGGTAAATGGTAAAAATGGTTAAAACGTTAAATTCTTCATTAAACCGGTTAAATGTTCATTTTTTAAAAACGTTAAAATGTTCATTAAAACATTAAAATGTTCATTAATACGTGAAAATGTTCATTAAAATGTTACAAATCTTAATTAAAATGTTTAAATGTATATTTTCAAAAACGTTAAAATGTTCATTAAAATGTTTAAATGTTCATTAAAACATTAAATTCTTCATTAAAACGTTTAAATGTTCATTTTTAAATATGTTAAAATGTTCATTAAAATGTTTAAATGTTAATTAAACCGTTAAATTTTTCATTAAAATGCTTAAATGTTAATTTTTAAAAACGTTTAAAGGTTCATTAAACGTTAAAATGTTCATTTTTTGAAACAAGCAGTCTCCTTTTGACATCATAAAGAAACAATAAGTCTCCTTCTGACATCATAAAGAAACAAGCAGTCTACTTCTGATATCATAAAGAAACAAGCAGTCTAATTCTGACATCATAAAGAAACAAGCAGTCTCCTTTTGATATCATGTAGAAACAAGCAGTCTCCTTCTGACATCATAAAGAAACAAGCAGTCTCCTTCTGACATCATGTAGAAACAAGCAGTTTCCTTCTGATATCATAAAGAAACAAGCAGTCTCCTTCTGATATCATGTAGAAACAAGCAGTCTCCTTCTGACATCATAAAGAAACAAGCAGTCTAATTCTGACATCATAAAGAAACAAGCAGTCTCCTTCTGACATCATGTAGAAACAAGCAGTCTCCTTCTGATATCATGTAGAAACAAGCAGTCTCCTTCTGATATCATGTAGAAACAAGCAGTCTCCTTCTGATATCATGTAGAAACAAGCAGTCTCCTTCTGACATCATAAAGAAACAAGCAGTCTCCTTCTGACATCATGTAGAAACAAGCAGTCACCTTCTGATATCATGTAGAAACAAGAAGTCTCCTTCTGACACCATGTAGAAACAAGCAGTCTCCTTCTGATGTCATGTAGAAACAAGCAGTCACCTTCTGATATCATGTAGAAACAAGCAGTCTCCTTCTGATATCATGTAGAAACAAGCAGTCTAATTCTAACATCATAAAGAAACAAGCAGTCTCCTTCTGACATCATGTAGAAACAAGCAGTCTCCTTCTGACATCATAAAGAAACAAGCAGTCTTCCTCTGACATCATAAAGAAACAAGCAGTCTCTTTCTGACATCATAAAGAAACAAGTTGTCTCCTTCTGACATCATAAAGAAACAAGCAGTCTTCCTCCAACATCATAAAGAAACAAGCAATCTCTTTCTGATATAAAGAAACAAGCAGTATTTTTCTGACATCATAAAGAAACAAGCAGTATTTTTCTGATATCAGAAGGAAACAAGCAGTCTCCTTCTGATATCATAAAGAAACAAGCAGTCTCTTTCTGATATCATGTAGAAACAAGATATATATGTCTGATTTATTTCACAATATATGTTTGCTTGTTGAATATAAATCTTCATTAAAACGTTTAAATGTTCGTTTTTTAAAAACGTTAAAATGTTTATTAAAACATTAAATTCTTCATTAAAATGTTTAAATGTTCATTTTTAAAAACGTTTAAAGGTTCAATAAAATGTTAAAATCTTTGTTTTTAAAAACGTTAAAATGTTCATTAAAACGTTTAAATGTTCATTAAAATGTTAAAATGTTCATTAAAACGTTAAAGTCATCATTAAAATGTTTAAATAATCATTAAAAATGGTAATTGGTAAAAATGGTTAAAACGTTAAATTCTTCATTAAACCGGTTAAATGTTCATTTTTTTAAAACGTTAAATTGTTCATTAAAACATTAAAATGTTCATTAAAACGTGAAAATGTTCATTAAAATGTTACAAATCTTAATTAAAATGTGTAAATGTTCATTTTCAATAACGTTTAAATGTTCATTAAAACGTTAAATTCTTCATTAAAACGTTTAAATGTTCATTTTTAAAAATGTTAAAATGTTCATTAAAATGTTTAAATGTTAATTAACCCGTTAAATTCTTCATTAAAACGTTTAAATGTTCATTAACATGTTAAAATCTTCATTAAAACGTTAAATTCTTCATTAAAACGTTTAAATGTTCATTAAAATGTTAAAATGTTAATTAAAACGTTAAAGTCATCATTAAAATGTTTAAATGTTCATTAAAAATGGTAAATGGTAAAAATGGTAAAAATGGTTAAAACATTAAATTCTTCATTAAACCGGTTAAATGTTCATTTTTTAAAAACGTTAAAATGTTCATTAAAACATTAAAATGTTCATTAAAACGTGAAAATGTTCATTAAAATGTTACAAATCTTAATTAAAATGTTTAAATGTTCATTTTCAAAAACATTAAAATGTTCATTAAAATGTTTAAATGTTCATTAAAACATTAAATTCTTCATTAAAACGTTTAAATGTTCATTTTTAAAAATGTTAAAATGTTCATTAAAATGTTAAAATGTTAATTAAACCGTTAAATTCTTCATTAAACCGTTTAAATGTTCATTTTTAAAAACGTTTAAAGGTTCATTAAAACATTAAATTTTCATTAAAACGTTTAAATGTTCATTTTTAAAAACGTTAAAATGTTCATTAAAATATTAAATTCTTCATTAAAATGTTTAAATGTTCATTTTTAAAAACGTTTAAAGGTTCAATAAAATGTTAAAATCTTCGTTTTTAAAAACGTTAAAATGTTCATTAAAACGTTAAAATCTTCATTAAAACATTAAAATGTTCATTAAAACGTTAAAATGTTCATTAAAACAATAAATTCTTCATTAAAACATTTAAATGTTCATTTTTAAAAACGTTAAAATCTTCATTAAAACGTTTAAATGTCCATTAAAACATTAAATTCTTCATTAATAAGTTTAAATTTTCATTTTTAAAAATGTTTAAAGGTTCAATAAAATGTTAAAATCTTCATTTTTAAAAACATTAAAATGTTCATTAAAATGTTTAAATGGTCATTAAAATGTTAAAATCTTCATTAAATCATTAAAATGTTCATTAAAACGTTAAAATTTTCATTAAAACAATAAATTCTTCATTAAAATGTTTAAATGTTCATTTTTTAAAACGTTAAAAGGTTCATTAAAACGTTAAAATCTTCATTAAAACGTTAAAATGTTCATTAAAACGTTAAAGTCATCATTAAAATGTTTAAATGTTCACTAAAAATGGTAAATGGTAAATGGTAAAAATGGTTAAAACGTTAAATTCTTCATTAAACCGGTTAAATGTTTATTTTTTAAAAACGTTAAAATGTTCATTAAAACATTAAAATGTTCATTAAAACGTGAAAATGTTCATTAAAATGTTACAAATCTTAATTAAAATGTTTAAATGTTCATTTTCAAAAACGTTAAAATGTTCATTAAAATGTTTAAATGTTCATTAAAACATTAAATTCTTCATTAAAACGTTTAAATGTTCATTTTTAAAAATGTTAAAATGTTCATTAAAATGTTTAAATGTTAATTAAACCGTTAAATTTTTCATTAAAACGTTTAAATGTTCATTTTTAAAAACGTTTAAAGGTTCATTAAACGTTAAAATGTTCATTTTTTGAAACAAGCAGTCTCCTTTTGACATCATAAAGAAACAATAAGTCTCCTTCTGACATCATAAAGAAACAAGCAGTCTACTTCTGATATCATAAAGAAACAAGCAGTCTCCTTTTATATCATGTAGAAACAAGCAGTCTCCTTCTGACATCATAAAGAAACAAGCAATCTCCTTCTGACATCATGTAGAAACAAGCAGTTTCCTTCTGATATCATAAAGAAACAAGCAGCCTCCTTCTGATATCATGTAGAAACAAGCAGTCTCCTTCTGACATCATAAAGAAACAAGCAGTCTAATTCTGACATCATAAAGAAACAAGCAGTCTCCTTCTGACATCATGTAGAAACAAGCAGTCTCCTTCTGATATCATGTAGAAACAAGCAGTCTCCTTCTGACATCATAAAGAAACAAGCAGTCTCCTTCTGACATCATGTAGAAACAAGCAGTCACCTTCTGATATCATGTAGAAACAAGAAGTCTCCTTCTGACACCATGTAGAAACAAGCAGTCTCCTTCTGATATCATGTAGAAACAAGCAGTCACCTTCTGATATCTTGTAGAAACAAGCAGTCTCCTTCTGACACCATGTAGAAACAAGCAGTCTCCTTCTGATATCATGAAGAAACAAGCAGTCTCCTTCTGATGTCATGTAGAAACAAGCAGTTTCCTTCTGACATCATAAAGAAACAAGCAATCTCCTTATGATATCGTGTAGAAACAAGCAGTCTCCTTTTGATGTCATGTAGAAACAAGCAGTTTCCTTCTGACATCATAAAGAAACAAGCAGTCTCCTTCTGATATCATGTGGAAACAAGCAGTATCTTTCTGATATCATGTAGAAACAAGCAGTCACTTTCTGATATCATGTAGAAACAAGCAGTCTCCTTCTGACATCATAAAGAAACAAGCAGTCTTCCTCTGACATCATAAAGAAACAAGCAGTCTCTTTCTGATATCATGTAGAAATAAGCAGTCTCCTTCTGATATCAAGTAGAAACAAGCAGTCTCCTTCTGACATCATAAAGAAACAAGCAGTCTTCCTCTGACATCATAAAGAAACAAGCAGTCTCTTTCTGACATCATAAAGAAACAAGAAGTCTCCTTCTGACATCATATAGAAACAAGCAGTCTTCCTCTGACATCATAAAGAAACAAGCAGTCTCTTTCTGATATCATGTAGAAATAAGCAGTCTCCTTCTCATATCAAGTAGAAACAAGCAGTCTCCTTCTGACATCATAAAGAAACAAGCAGTCTTCCTCCAACATCATAAAGAAACAAGCAGTATCTTTCTGATATCATAAAGAAACAAGCAGTATCTTTCTGACATCATAAAGAAACAAGCAGTATCTTTCTGATATCAGAAGGAAACAAGCAGTCTCCTTATGACATCATAAAGAAACAAGCAGTCTTCCTCTGACATCATAAAGAAACAAGCAGTCTCTTTCTGATATCATGTAGAAACAAGATACATATGTCTGATATATTTCACAATATATGTTTGCTTGTTGAATATAAATCTTCATTAAAACGTTTAAATGTTCATTTTTTAAAAACGTTAAAATGTTCATTAAAACACTAAAATGTTCATTAAAACGTGAAAATGTTCATTAAAATGTTACAAATCTTAATTAAAATGTTTAAATGTTCATTTTCAAAAACGTTAAAATGTTCATTAAAATGTTTAAACGTTCATTAAATTCTTCATTAAAATGTTTAAATGTTCATTTTTAAAAATGTTAAAATGTTCATTAAAATGTTTAAATGTTAATTAAACCGTTAAATTCTTCATTAAAACGTTTAAATGTTCATTTTTTAAAACGTTTAAAGGTTCATTAAAACATTAAATTTTTCATTAAAACGTTTAAATGTTCATTTTTAAAAACGTTAAAATGTTCATTAAAACATTAAATTCTTCATTAAAATGTTTAAATGTTCATTAAAATGTTAAAATCTTCATTAAAACATTAAAATGTTCATTAAAACGTTAAAATGTTCATTAAAACAATAAATTCTTCATTAAAACATTTAAATGTTCATTTTTAAAAACGTTAAAATCTTCATTAAAACATTTAAATGTCCATTAAAACATTAAATTCTTCATTAATAAGTTTAAATGTTCATTTTTAAAAATGTTTAAAGGTTCAATAAAATGTTAAAATCTTCATTTTTAAAAACATTAAAATGTTCATTAAAACGTTTAAATGGTCATTAAAATGTTAAAATCTTCATTAAAACATTAAAATGTTCATTAAAACGTTAAAATGTTCATTAAAACAATATATTCTTCATTAAAATGTTTAAATGTTCATTTTTAAAAATGTTACAAGGTTCATTAAAACGTTAAAATCTTCATTAAAACGTTAAAATGTTTATTAAAACGTTAAAGTCATCATTAAAATGTTTAAATGTTCATTAAAAATGGTAAATGGTAAATGGTAAATGGTAAAAATGGTTAAAACGTTAAATTCTTCATTAAACCGGTTAAATGTTCATTTTTTAAAAACGTTAAAATGTTCATTAAAACATTAAAATGTTCACTAAAACATTTAAATGTTCATTTTTAAAAATGTTAAAATGTTCATTAAAATGCTTAAATGTTAATTAAACCGTTAAATTCTTCATTAAAACGTTTAAATGTTCATTAACATGTTAAAATCTTCATTAAAACGTTAAATTCTTCATTAAAATGTTTAAATGTTCATTAAAAATGGTAAATGGTAAATGGTAAAAATGGTTAAAATGTTAAATTCTTCATTAAACCGGTTAAATGTTCATTTTTTAAAAACGTTAAAATGTTCATTAAAACATTAAAATGTTCATTAAAACGTGAAAATGTTCATTAAAATGTTACAAATCTTAATTAAAATGTTTAAATGTTCATTTTCAAAAACGTTAAAATGTTCATTAAAATGTTTAAATGTTCATTAAAACATTAAATTCTTCATTAAAACGTTTAAATGTTCATTTTTAAAAATGTTAAAATGTTCATTAAAATGTTTAAATGTTAATTAAACCGTTAAATTCTTCATTAAAACGTTTAAATGTTCATTTTTAAAAACGTTTAAAGGTTCATTAAAACATTAAATTCTTCATTAAACCGGTTAAATGTTCATTTTTTAAAGAACGTTAAAATGTTCATTAAAACATTAAAATGTTCATTAAAACGTGAAAATGTTCATTAAAATGTTACAAATCTTAATTAAAATGTTTAAATGTTCATCTTCAAAAACGTTAAAATGTTCATTAAAATGTTTAAATGTTCATTAAAACATTAAATTCTTCATTAAAACGTTTAAATGTTCATTTTTAAAAATGTTAAAATGTTCATTAAAATGTTTAAATGTTAATTAAACCGTTAAATTCTTCATTAAAACGTTTAAATGTTCATTTTTAAAAACGTTAAAATGTTCATTAAAACATTAAATTCTTCATTAAAATGTTTAAATGTTCATTTTTAAAAACTTTTAAAGCTTCAATAAAATGTTAAAATCTTCGTTTTTAAAAATGTTAAAATGTTCATTAAAACGTTTAAATGTTCATTAAAATGTTAAAATCTTCATTAAAACATTAAAATGTTCATTAAAACGTTAAAATGTTCATTAAAACAATAAATTCTTCATTAAAACATTTAAATGTTCATTTTTAAAAACATTACAATCTTCATTAAAACATTTAAATGTCCATTAAAACATTAAATTCTTCATTAATAAGTTTAAATGTTCATTTTTAAAAATGTTTAAAGGTTCAATTAAATGTTAAAATCTTCATTTTTAAAAACATTAAAATGTTCATTAAAACGTTTAAATGGTCATTAAAATGTTAAAATCTTCATTAAAACATTAAAATGTTCATTAAAACGTTAAAATGTTCATTAAAACGTTAAAATATTCATTAAAACAATAAATTCTTCATTAAAATGTTTAAATGTTCATTTTTAAAAACGTTAAAAGGTTCATTAAAACGTTAAAATGTTCATTAAAACGTTAAAATGTTCATTAAAACGTTAAAGTCATCATTAAAATGTTTAAATGTTCACTAAAAATGGTAAATGGTAAATGGTAAATGGTAAAAATGGTTAAAACGTTAAATTCTTCATTAAACCGGTTAAATGTTCATTTTTTAAAAACGTTAAAATGTTCATTAAAACATTAAAATGTTCATTAAAATGTGAAAATGTTCATTAAAATGTTACAAATCTTAATTAAAATGTTTAAATGTTCATTTTCAAAAACGTTAAAATGTTCATTAAAATGTTTAAATGTTCATTAAAACGTTAAATTCTTCATTAAAACGTTTAAATGTTCATTTTTAAAAATGTTAAAATGTTCATTAAAATGTTTAAATTTTAATTAAACCGTTAAATTCTTCATTAAAACGTTTAAATGTTCATTAACATGTTAAAATCTTCATTAAAACGTTAAATTCTTCATTAAAACGTTTAAATGTTCATTAAAATGTTAAAATGTTCATTAAAACGTTAAAGTCATCATTAAAATGTTTAAATGTTCATTAAAAATGGTAAATGGTAAATGGTAAATGGTAAAAATGGTTAAAACGTTAAATTCTTCATTAAACCGGTTAAATGTTCATTTTTAAAAACGTTTAAAGGTTCATTAAAACATTAAATTTTTCATTAAAACGTTTAAATGTTCATTTTTAAAAACGTTTAAAGGTTCATTAAACGTTAAAATGTTCATTTTTTGAAACAAGCAGTCTCCTTCTGACATCATAAAGAAACAATAAGTCTCCTTCTGACATCATAAAGAAACAAGCAGTCATGTAGAAACAAGCAGTCTACTTCTGATATCGTGTAGAAACAAGCAGTCTCCTTTTGATGTCATGTAGAAACAAGCAGTTTCCTTCTGACATCATAAAGAAACAAGCAGTCTCCTTCTGATATCATGTGGAAACAAGCAGTATCTTTCTGATATCATGTAGAAACAAGCAGTCACTTTCTGATATCATGTAGAAACAAGCAGTCTCCTTCTGACATCATAAAGAAACAAGCAGTCTTCCTCTGACATCATAAAGAAACAAGCAGTCTCTTTCTGATATCATGTAGAAATAAGCAGTCTCCTTCTGATATCAAGTAGAAACAAGCAGTCTCCTTCTGACATCATAAAGAAACAAGCAGTCTTCCTCTGACATCATAAAGAAACAAGCAGTCTCTTTCTGACATCATAAAGAAACAAGAAGTCTCCTTCTGACATCATAAAGAAACAAGCAGTCTTCCTCTGACATCATAAAGAAACAAGCAGTCTCTTTCTGATATCATGTAGAAACAAGCAGTCACTTTCTGATATCATGTAGAAACAAGCAGTCTCCTTCTGACATCATAAAGAAACAAGCAGTCTTCCTCTGACATCATAAAGAAACAAGCAGTCTCTTTCTGATATCATGTAGAAATAAGCAGTCTCCTTCTGATATCAAGTAGAAACAAGCAGTCTCCTTCTGACATCATAAAGAAACAAGCAGTCTTCCTCCAACATCATAAAGAAACAAGCAGTATCTTTCTGATATCATAAAGAAACAAGCAGTATCTTTCTGACATCATAAAGAAACAAGCAGTATCTTTCTGATATCAGAAGGAAACAAGCAGTCTCCTTATGACATCATAAAGAAACAAGCAGTCTTCCTCTGACATCATAAAGAAACAAGCAGTCTCTTTCTGATATCATGTAGAAACAAGATATATATGTCTGATATATTTCACAATATATGTTTGCTTGTTGAATATAAATCTTCATTAAAATGTTTAAATGTTCATTTTTTAAAAACGTTAAAATGTTCATTAAAACACTAAAATGTTCATTAAAACGTGAAAATGTTCATTAAAATGTTACAAATCTTAATTAAAATGTTTAAATGTTCATTTTCAAAAACGTTAAAATGTTCATTAAAATGTTTAAATGTTCATTAAATTCTTCATTAAAACGTTTAAATGTTCATTTTTAAAAATGTTAAAATGTTCATTAAAATGTTTAAATGTTAATTAAACCGTTAAATTCTTCATTAAAACGTTTAAATGTTCATTTTTTAAAACGTTTAAAGGTTCATTAAAACATTAAATTTTTCATTAAAACGTTTAAATGTTCATTTTTAAAAACGTTAAAATGTTCATTAAAACATTAAATTCTTCATTAAAATGTTTAAATGTTCATTTTTAAAAATGTTTAAAGGTTCAATAAAATGTTAAAATCTTCGTTTTTAAAAACGTTAAAATGTTCATTAAAACGTTTAAATGTTCATTAAAATGTTAAAATCTTCATTAAAACATTAAAATGTTCATTAAAACGTTAAAATGTTCATTAAAACAATAAATTCTTCATTAAAACATTTAAATGTTCATTTTTAAAAACGTTAAAATCTTCATTAAAACATTTAAATGTCCATTAAAACATTAAATTCTTCATTAATAAGTTTAAATGTTCATTTTTAAAAATGTTTAAAGGTTCAATAAAATGTTAAAATCTTCATTTTTAAAAACATTAAAATGTTCATTAAAACGTTTAAATGGTCATTAAAATGTTAAAATCTTCATTAAAACATTAAAATGTTCATTAAAACGTTAAAATGTTCATTAAAACAATATATTCTTCATTAAAATAATTAAATGTTCATTTTTAAAAATGTTAAAAGGTTCATTAAAACGTTAAAATCTTCATTAAAACGTTAAAATGTTTATTAAAACGTTAAAGTCATCATTAAAATGTTTAAATGTTCATTAAAAATGGTAAATGGTAAATGGTAAAAATGGTTAAAACGTTAAATTCTTCATTAAACCGGTTAAATGTTCATTTTTTAAAAACGTTAAAATGTTCATTAAAACATTAAAATGTTCATTAAAACATTTAAATGTTCATTTTTAAAAATGTTAAAATGTTCATTAAAATGCTTAAATGTTAATTAAACCGTTAAATTCTTCATTAAAACGTTTAAATGTTCATTAACATGTTAAAATCTTCATTAAAACGTTAAATTCTTCATTAAAATGTTTAAATGTTCATTAAAAATGGTAAATGGTAAATGGTAAAAATGGTTAAAACGTTAAATTCTTCATTAAACCGGTTAAATGTTCATTTTTTAAAAACGTTAAAATGTTCATTAAAACATTAAAATGTTCATTAAAACGTGAAAATGTTCATTAAAATGTTACAAATCTTAATTAAAATGTTTAAATGTTCATTTTCAAAAACGTTAAAATGTTCATTAAAATGTTTAAATGTTCATTAAAACATTAAATTCTTCATTAAAACATTTAAATGTTCATTTTTAAAAATGTTAAAATGTTCATTAAAATGTTTAAATGTTAATTAAACCGTTAAATTCTTCATTAAAACGTTTAAATGTTCATTTTTAAAAACGTTTAAAGGTTCATTAAAACATTAAATTCTTCATTAAACCGGTTAAATGTTCATTTTTTTAAGAACGTTAAAATGTTCATTAAAACATTAAAATGTTCATTAAAACGTGAAAATGTTCATTAAAATGTTACAAATCTTAATTAAAATGTTTAAATGTTCATCTTCAAAAACGTTAAAATGTTCATTAAAATGTTTAAATGTTCATTAAAACATTAAATTCTTCATTAAAACGTTTAAATGTTCATTTTTAAAAATGTTAAAATGTTCATTAAAATGTTTAAATGTTAATTAAACCGTTAAATTCTTCATTAAAACGTTTAAATGTTCATTTTTAAAAACGTTAAAATGTTCATTAAAACATTAAATTCTTCATTAAAATGTTTAAATGTTCATTTTTAAAAACTTTTAAAGCTTCAATAAAATGTTAAAATCTTCGTTTTTAAAAATGTTAAAATGTTCATTAAAACGTTTAAATGTTCATTAAAATGTTAAAATCTTCATTAAAACATTAAAATGTTCATTAAAACGTTAAAATGTTCATTAAAACAATAAATTCTTCATTAAAACATTTAAATGTTCATTTTTAAAAACATTACAATCTTCATTAAAACATTTAAATGTCCATTAAAACATTAAATTCTTCATTAATAAGTTTAAATGTTCATTTTTAAAAATGTTTAAAGGTTCAATAAAATATTAAAATCTTCATTTTTAAAAACATTAAAATGTTCATTAAAACGTTTAAATGGTCATTAAAATGTTAAAATCTTCATTAAAACATTAAAATGTTCATTAAAACGTTAAAATGTTCATTAAAACGTTAAAATGTTCATTAAAACAATAAATTCTTCATTAAAATGTTTAAATGTTCATTTTTAAAAACGTTAAAAGGTTCATTAAAATGTTAAAATGTTCATTAAAACGTTAAAATGTTCATTAAAACGTTAAAGTCATCATTAAAATGTTTAAATGTTCACTAAAAATGGTAAATGGTAAATGGTAAAAATGGTTAAAACGTTAAATTCTTCATTAAACCGGTTAAATGTTCATTTTTTAAAAACGTTAAAATGTTCATTAAAACATTAAAATGTTCATTAAAATGTGAAAATGTTCATTAAAATGTTACAAATCTTAATTAAAATGTTTAAATGTTCATTTTCAAAAACGTTAAAATGTTCATTAAAATGTTTAAATGTTCATTAAAACGTTAAATTCTTCATTAAAACGTTTAAATGTTCATTTTTAAAAATGTTAAAATGTTCATTAAAATGTTTAAATTTTAATTAAACCGTTAAATTCTTCATTAAAACGTTTAAATGTTCATTAACATGTTAAAATCTTCATTAAAACGTTAAATTCTTCATTAAAACGTTTAAATGTTCATTAAAATGTTAAAATGTTCATTAAAACGTTAAAGTCATCATTAAAATGTTTAAATGTTCATTAAAAATGGTAAATGGTAAATGGTAAATGGTAAAAATGGTTAAAACGTTAAATTCTTCATTAAACCGGTTAAATGTTCATTTTTAAAAACGTTTAAAGGTTCATTAAAACATTAAATTTTTCATTAAAACGTTTAAATGTTCATTTTTAAAAACGTTTAAAGGTTCATTAAACGTTAAAATGTTCATTTTTTGAAACAAGCAGTCTCCTTCTGACATCATAAAGAAACAATAAGTCTCCTTCTGACATCATAAAGAAACAAGCAGTCATGTAGAAACAAGCAGTCTACTTCTGATATCGTGTAGAAACAAGCAGTCTCCTTTTGATGTCATGTAGAAACAAGCAGTTTCCTTCTGACATCATAAAGAAACAAGCAGTATCTTTCTGATATCATGTAGAAACAAGCAGTCACTTTCTGATATCATGTAGAAACAAGCAGTCTCCTTCTGACATCATAAAGAAACAAGCAGTCTTCCTCTGACATCATAAAGAAACAAGCAGTCTCTTTCTGATATCATGTAGAAATAAGCAGTCTCCTTCTGATATCAAGTAGAAACAAGCAGTCTCCTTCTGACATCATAAAGAAACAAGCAGTCTTCCTCTGACATCATAAAGAAACAAGCAGTCTCTTTCTGACATCATAAAGAAACAAGAAGTCTCCTTCTGACATCATAAAGAAACAAGCAGTCTTCCTCTGACATCATAAAGAAACAAGCAGTCTCTTTCTGATATCATGTAGAAACAAGCAGTCACTTTCTGATATCATGTAGAAACAAGCAGTCTCCTTCTGACATCATAAAGAAACAAGCAGTCTTCCTCTGACATCATAAAGAAACAAGCAGTCTCTTTCTGATATCATGTAGAAATAAGCAGTCTCCTTCTGATATCAAGTAGAAACAAGCAGTCTCCTTCTGACATCATAAACAAGCAGTCTTCCTCCAACATCATAAAGAAACAAGCAGTATCTTTCTGATATCATAAAGAAACAAGCAGTATCTTTCTGACATCATAAAGAAACAAGCAGTATCTTTCTGATATCAGAAGGAAACAAGCAGTCTCCTTATGACATCATAAAGAAACAAGCAGTCTTCCTCTGACATCATAAAGAAACAAGCAGTCTCTTTCTGATATCATGTAGAAACAAGATATATATGTCTGATATATTTCACAATATATGTTTGCTTGTTGAATATAAATCTTCATTAAAACGTTTAAATGTTCATTTTTTAAAAACGTTAAAATGTTCATTAAAACACTAAAATGTTCATTAAAACGTGAAAATGTTCATTAAAATGTTACAAATCTTAATTAAAATGTTTAAATGTTCATTTTCAAAAACGTTAAAATGTTCATTAAAATGTTTAAATGTTCATTAAATTCTTCATTAAAACGTTTAAATGTTCATTTTTAAAAATGTTAAAATGTTCATTAAAATGTTTAAATGTTAATTAAACCGTTAAATTCTTCATTAAAACGTTTAAATGTTCATTTTTTAAAACGTTTAAAGGTTCATTAAAACATTAAATTTTTCATTAAAACGTTTAAATGTTCATTTTTAAAAACGTTAAAATGTTCATTAAAACATTAAATTCTTCATTAAAATGTTTAAATGTTCATTTTTAAAAATGTTTAAAGGTTCAATAAAATGTTAAAATCTTCGTTTTTAAAAACGTTAAAATGTTCATTAAAACGTTTACATGTTCATTAAAATGTTAAAATCTTCATTAAAACATTAAAATGTTCATTAAAACGTTAAAATGTTCATTAAAACAATAAATTCTTCATTAAAACATTTAAATGTTCATTTTTAAAAACGTTAAAATCTTCATTAAAACATTTAAATGTCCATTAAAACATTAAATTCTTCATTAATAAGTTTAAATGTTCATTTTTAAAAATGTTTAAAGGTTCAATAAAATGTTAAAATCTTCATTTTTAAAAACATTAAAATGTTCATTAAAACGTTTAAATGGTCATTAAAATGTTAAAATCTTCATTAAAACATTAAAATGTTCATTAAAACGTTAAAATGTTCAATCAAAACAATATATTCTTCATTAAAATGTTTAAATGTTCATTTTTAAAAATGTTAAAAGGTTCATTAAAACGTTAAAATCTTCATTAAAACGTTAAAATGTTTATTAAAACGTTAAAGTCATCATTAAAATGTTTAAATGTTCATTAAAAATGGTAAATGGTAAATGGTAAAAATGGTTAAAACGTTAAATTCTTCATTAAACCGGTTAAATGTTCATTTTTTTAAAACGTTAAAATGTTCATTAAAACATTAAAATGTTCATTAAAACATTTAAATGTTCATTTTTAAAAATGTTAAAATGTTCATTAAAATGCTTAAATGTTAATTAAACCGTTAAATTCTTCATTAAAACGTTTAAATGTTCATTAACATGTTAAAATCTTCATTAAAACGTTAAATTCTTCATTAAAATGTTTAAATGTTCATTAAAAATGGTAAATGGTAAATGGTAAAAATGGTTAAAACGTTAAATTCTTCATTAAACCGGTTAAATGTTCATTTTTTAAAAACGTTAAAATGTTCATTAAAACATTAAAATGTTCATTAAAACGTGAAAATGTTCATTAAAATGTTACAAATCTTAATTAAAATGTTTAAATGTTCATTTTCAAAAACGTTAAAATGTTCATTAAAATGTTTAAATGTTCATTAAAACATTAAATTCTTCATTAAAACGTTTAAATTTTCATTTTTAAAAATGTTAAAATGTTCATTAAAATGTTTAAATGTTAATTAAACCGTTAAATTCTTCATTAAAACGTTTAAATGTTCATTTTTAAAAACGTTTAAAGGTTCATTAAAACATTAAATTCTTCATTAAACCGGTTAAATGTTCATTTTTTTAAGAACGTTAAAATGTTCATTAAAACATTAAAATGTTCATTAAAACGTGAAAATGTTCATTAAAATGTTACAAATCTTAATTAAAATGTTTAAATGTTCATCTTCAAAAACGTTAAAATGTTCATTAAAATGTTTAAATGTTCATTAAAACATTAAATTCTTCATTAAAACGTTTAAATGTTCATTTTTAAAAATGTTAAAATGTTCATTAAAATGTTTAAATGTTAATTAAACCGTTAAATTCTTCATTAAAACGTTTAAATGTTCATTTTTAAAAACGTTAAAATGTTCATTAAAACATTAAATTCTTCATTAAAATGTTTAAATGTTCATTTTTAAAAACTTTTAAAGCTTCAATAAAATGTTAAAATCTTCGTTTTTAAAAATGTTAAAATGTTCATTAAAACGTTTAAATGTTCATTAAAATGTTAAAATCTTCATTAAAACATTAAAATGTTCATTAAAACGTTAAAATGTTCATTAAAACAATAAATTCTTCATTAAAACATTTAAATGTTCATTTTTAAAAACATTACAATCTTCATTAAAACATTTAAATGTCCATTAAAACATTAAATTCTTCATTAATAAGTTTAAATGTTCATTTTTAAAAATGTTTAAAGGTTCAATAAAATGTTAAAATCTTCATTTTTAAAAACATTAAAATGTTCATTAAAACGTTTAAATGGTCATTAAAATGTTAAAATCTTCATTAAAACATTAAAATGTTCATTAAAACGTTAAAATGTTCATTAAAACGTTAAAATGTTCATTAAAACAATAAATTCTTCATTAAAATGTTTAAATGTTCATTTTTAAAAACGTTAAAAGGTTCATTAAAACGTTAAAATGTTCATTAAAACGTTAAAATGTTCATTAAAACGTTAAAGTCATCATTAAAATGTTTAAATGTTCACTAAAAATGGTAAATGGTAAATGGTAAATGGTAAAAATGGTTAAAACGTTAAATTCTTCATTAAACCGGTTAAATGTTCATTTTTTAAAAACGTTAAAATGTTCATTAAAACATTAAAATGTTCATTAAAATGTGAAAATGTTCATTAAAATGTTACAAATCTTAATTAAAATGTTTAAATGTTCATTTTCAAAAACGTTAAAATGTTCATTAAAATGTTTAAATGTTCATTAAAACGTTAAATTCTTCATTAAAACGTTTAAATGTTCATTTTTAAAAATGTTAAAATGTTCATTAAAATGTTTAAATTTTAATTAAACCGTTAAATTCTTCATTAAAACGTTTAAATGTTCATTAACATGTTAAAATCTTCATTAAAACGTTAAATTCTTCATTAAAACGTTTAAATGTTCATTGAAATGTTAAAATGTTCATTAAAACGTTAAAGTCATCATTAAAATGTTTAAATGTTCATTAAAAATGGTAAATGGTAAATGGTAAATGGTAAAAATGGTTAAAACGTTAAATTCTTCATTAAACCGGTTAAATGTTCATTTTTAAAAACGTTTAAAGGTTCATTAAAACATTAAATTTTTCATTAAAACGTTTAAATGTTCATTTTTAAAAACGTTTAAAGGTTCATTAAACGTTAAAATGTTCATTTTTTGAAACAAGCAGTCTCCTTCTGACATCATAAAGAAACAATAAGTCTCCTTCTGACATCATAAAGAAACAAGCAGTCATGTAGAAACAAGCAGTCTACTTCTGATATCGTGTAGAAACAAGCAGTCTCCTTTTGATGTCATGTAGAAACAAGCAGTTTCCTTCTGACATCATAAAGAAACAAGCAGTATCTTTCTGATATCATGTAGAAACAAGCAGTCACTTTCTGATATCATGTAGAAAGAAGCAGTCTCCTTCTGACATCATAAAGAAACAAGCAGTCTTCCTCTGACATCATAAAGAAACAAGCAGTCTCTTTCTGATATCATGTAGAAATAAGCAGTCTCCTTCTGATATCAAGTAGAAACAAGCAGTCTCCTTCTGACATCATAAAGAAACAAGCAGTCTTCCTCTGACATCATAAAGAAACAAGCAGTCTCTTTCTGACATCATAAAGAAACAAGAAGTCTCCTTCTGACATCATAAAGAAACAAGCAGTCTTCCTCTGACATCATAAAGAAACAAGCAGTCTCTTTCTGATATCATGTAGAAACAAGCAGTCACTTTCTGATATCATGTAGAAACAAGCAGTCTCCTTCTGACATCATAAAGAAACAAGCAGTCTTCCTCTGACATCATAAAGAAACAAGCAGTCTCTTTCTGATATCATGTAGAAATAAGCAGTCTCCTTCTGATATCAAGTAGAAACAAGCAGTCTCCTTCTGACATCATAAACAAGCAGTCTTCCTCCAACATCATAAAGAAACAAGCAGTATCTTTCTGATATCATAAAGAAACAAGCAGTATCTTTCTGACATCATAAAGAAACAAGCAGTATCTTTCTGATATCAGAAGGAAACAAGCAGTCTCCTTATGACATCATAAAGAAACAAGCAGTCTTCCTCTGACATCATAAAGAAACAAGCAGTCTCTTTCTGATATCATGTAGAAACAAGATATATATGTCTGATATATTTCACAATATATGTTTGCTTGTTGAATATAAATCTTCATTAAAACGTTTAAATGTTCATTTTTTAAAAACGTTAAAATGTTCATTAAAACACTAAAATGTTCATTAAAACGTGAAAATGTTCATTAAAATGTTACAAATCTTAATTAAAATGTTTAAATGTTCATTTTCAAAAACGTTAAAATGTTCATTAAAATGTTTAAATGTTCATTAAATTCTTCATTAAAACGTTTAAATGTTCATTTTTAAAAATGTTAAAATGTTCATTAAAATGTTTAAATGTTAATTAAACCGTTAAATTCTTCATTAAAACGTTTAAATGTTCATTTTTTAAAACGTTTAAAGGTTCATTAAAACATTAAATTTTTCATTAAAACGTTTAAATGTTCATTTTTAAAAACGTTAAAATGTTCATTAAAACATTAAATTCTTCATTAAAATGTTTAAATGTTCATTTTTAAAAATGTTTAAAGGTTCAATAAAATGTTAAAATCTTCGTTTTTAAAAACGTTAAAATGTTCATTAAAACGTTTAAATGTTCATTAAAATGTTAAAATCTTCATTAAAACATTAAAATGTTCATTAAAACGTTAAAATGTTCATTAAAACAATAAATTCTTCATTAAAACATTTAAATGTTCATTTTTAAAAACGTTAAAATCTTCATTAAAACATTTAAATGTCCATTAAAACAGTAAATTCTTCATTAATAAGTTTAAATGTTCATTTTTAAAAATGTTTAAAGGTTCAATAAAATGTTAAAATCTTCATTTTTAAAAACATTAAAATGTTCATTAAAACGTTTAAATGGTCATTAAAATGTTAAAATCTTCATTAAAACATTAAAATGTTCATTAAAACGTTAAAATGTTCATTAAAACAATATATTCTTCATTAAAATGTTTAAATGTTCATTTTTAAAAATGTTAAAAGGTTCATTAAAACGTTAAAATCTTCATTAAAACGTTAAAATGTTCATTAAAACGTTAAAGTCATCATTAAAATGTTTAAATGTTCATTAAAAATGGTAAATGGTAAATGGTAAATGGTAAAAATGGTTAAAACATTAAATTCTTCATTAAACCGGTTAAATGTTCATTTTTAAAAAACGTTAAAATGTTCATTAAAACATTAAAATGTTCATTAAAACATTTAAATGTTCATTTTTAAAAATGTTAAAATGTTCATTAAAATGCTTAAATGTTAATTAAACCGTTAAATTCTTCATTAAAACGTTTAAATGTTCATTAACATGTTAAAATCTTCATTAAAACGTTAAATTCTTCATTAAAACTTTTAAATGTTCATTAAAAATGGTAAATGGTAAATGGTAAAAATGGTTAAAACGTTAAATTCTTCATTAAACCGGTTAAATGTTCATTTTTTAAAAATGTTAAAATGTTCATTAAAACATTAAAATGTTCATTAAAACGTGAAAATGTTCATTAAAATGTTACAAATCTTAATTAAAATGTTTAAATGTTCATTTTCAAAAACGTTAAAATGTTCATTAAAATGTTTAAATGTTCATTAAAACATTAAATTCTTCATTAAAACGTTTAAATGTTCATTTTTAAAAATGTTAAAATGTTCATTAAAATGTTTAAATGTTAATTAAACCGTTAAATTCTTCATTAAAACGTTTAAATGTTCATTTTTAAAAACGTTAAAATGTTCATTAAAACATTAAATTCTTCATTAAAATGTTTAAATGTTCATTTTTAAAAACATTTAAAGCTTCAATAAAATGTTAAAATCTTCGTTTTTAAAAATGTTAAAATGTTCATTAAAATGTTTAAATGTTCATTAAAATGTTAAAATCTTCATTAAAACATTAAAATGTTCATTAAAACGTTAAAATGTTCATTAAAACAATAAATTCTTCATTAAAACATTTAAATGTTCATTTTTAAAAACGTTACAATCTTCATTAAAACATTTAAATGTCCATTAAAACATTAAATTCTTCATTAATAAGTTTAAATGTTCATTTTTAAAAATGTTTAAAGGTTCAATAAAATGTTAAAATCTTCATTTTTAAAAACATTAAAATGTTCATTAAAACGTTTAAATGGTCATTAAAATGTTAAAATCTTCATTAAAACATTAAAATGTTCATTAAAACGTTAAAATGTTCATTAAAACGTTAAAATGTTCATTAAAACAATAAATTCTTCATTAAAATGTTTTAATGTTCATTTTTAAAAACGTTAAAAGGTTCATTAAAACGTTAAAATGTTCATTAAAACGTTAAAGTCATCATTAAAATGTTTAAATGTTCACTAAAAATGGTAAATGGTAAATGGTAAAAATGGTTAAAACGTTAAATTCTTCATTAAACCGGTTAAATGTTCATTTTTTAAAAACGTTAAAATGTTCATTAAAACATTAAAATGTTCATTAAAATGTGAAAATGTTCATTAAAATGTTACAAATCTTAATTAAAATGTTTAAATGTTCATTTTCAAAAACGTTAAAATGTTCATTAAAATGTTTAAATGTTCATTAAAACGTTAAATTCTTCATTAAAACGTTTAAATGTTCATTTTTAAAAATGTTAAAATATTCATTAAAATGTTTAAATTTTAATTAAACCGTTAAATTCTTCATTAAAACGTTTAAATGTTCATTAACATGTTAAAATCTTCATTAAAACATTAAATTCTTCATTAAAACGTTTAAATGTTCATTAAAATGTTAAAATGTTCATTAAAACGTTAAAGTCATCATTAAAATGTTAAATGTTCATTAAAAATGGTAAATGGTAAATGGTAAATGGTAAAAATGGTTAAAACGTTAAATTCTTCATTAAACCGGTTAAATGTTCATTTTTAAAAACGTTTAAAGGTTCATTAAAACATTAAATTTTTCATTAAAACGTTTAAATGTTCATTTTTAAAAACGTTTAAAGGTTCATTAAACGTTAAAATGTTCATTTTTTGAAACAAGCAG
Source organism: Nothobranchius furzeri (assembly GCF_043380555.1). Classification (NCBI taxonomy): domain Eukaryota; kingdom Metazoa; phylum Chordata; class Actinopteri; order Cyprinodontiformes; family Nothobranchiidae; genus Nothobranchius; species Nothobranchius furzeri. Next base: position 29,164,744 of record NC_091751.1, on the reverse strand, counting down.
TCTCCTTCTGACATCATAAAGAAACAATAAGTCTCCTTCTGACATCATAAAGAAACAAGCAGTCATGTAGAAACAAGCAGTCTACTTCTGATATCATAAAGAAACAAGCAGTCTAATTCTGACATCATAAATAAACATGCAGTCTACTTCTGATATCATAAAGAAACAAGCAGTCTCCTTCTGACATCATAAAGAAACAAACAGTCTCCTTCTGACATCATAAAGAAACAAGCAGTCTCCTTCTGACATCATGTAGAAACAAGCAGTTTCCTTCTGATATCATAAAGAAACAAGTAGTCTCCTTCTGATATCATGTAGAAACAAGCTGTCTTCTTCTGACATCATAAAGAAACAAGCAGTCTAATTCTGACATCATAAAGAAACAAGCAGTCTCCTTCTGATATCATGTAGAAACAAGCAGTCTCCTTCTGACATCATAAAGAAAAGAGCAGTCTCCTTCTGATATCATGTAGAAACAAGCAGTCTCCTTCTGACATCATAAAGAAACAAGCAGTCTAATTCTAACATCATAAAGAAACAAGCAGTCTCCTTCTGACATCATGTAGAAACAAGCAGTCTCCTTCTGACATCATAAAGAAACAAGCAGTCTTCCTCTGACATCATAAAGAAACAAGCAGTCTCTTTCTGACATCATAAAGAAACAAGTAGTCTCCTTCTGACATCATAAAGAAACAAGCAGTCTTCCTCCAACATCATAAAGAAACAAGCAATCTCTTTCTGATATAAAGAAACAAGCAGTATTTTTCTGACATCATAAAGAAACAAGCAGTATTTTTCTGATATCAGAAGGAAACAAGCAGTCTCCTTCTGATATCATAAAGAAACAAGCAGTATCTTTCTGATATCAGAAGGAAACAAGCAGTCTCCTTCTGACATCATAAAGAAACAAGCAGTCTTCCTCCAACATCAGAAACAAGCAGTCTCTTTCTGATATCATGTAGAAACAAGCAGTCTCCTTCTGACATCATAAAGAAACAAGCAGTCTTCCTCTGACATCATAAAGAAACAAGCAGTCTCTTTCTGATATCATGTAGAAACAAGATATATATGTCTGATATATTTCACAATATATGTTTGCTTGTTGAATATAAATCTTCATTAAAACGTTTAAATGTTCGTTTTTTAAAAACGTTAAAATGTTTATTAAAACATTAAATTCTTCATTAAAATGTTTAAATGTTCATTTTTAAAAACGTTTAAAGGTTCAATAAAATGTTAAAATCTTTGTTTTTAAAAACGTTAAAATGTTCATTAAAACGTTTAAACGTTCATTAAAATGTTAAAATCTTCATTAAAACATTAAATTCTTCATTAATAAGTTTAAATGTTCATTTTTAAAAATGTTTAAAGGTTCAATAAAATGTTAAAATCTTCATTTTTAAAAACATTAAAATGTTCATTAAAACGTTTAAATGGTCATTAAAATGTTAAAATCTTCATTAAAACATTAAAATGTTCATTAAAACGTTAAAATTTTCATTAAAGAGCGGGTCAATTGAGCCTCGGAGTCCTTCTCCACCCACGTATCAATTTAAAAAAATGCAACATTAGTAGGCGTTGCCTGGAGGACCGAGAGGGCGGAGCCGCGGCAGTGACGAAGACGACGGCTAACTAGACGATGCTAGCTCCCTTCACTCTATGCAGTTATTAGAAGTGGAGGATGTTTCTCCCCCTCCTTACCCAGACACTCGAGAAGAAAGGGACCAAATCTATTTGGAGGAGACAAGCGGACCTGAGCCTTATTGTTGTGAGCTTGTGAGTTGCCTGTAACTCCCAGAACCAACCCAACAGAACCACCTCTGAACGTAAGTAGCCGTTAGCCATAGCATTGGATTAGCTGCTGGGTTTGTCTCCACGGCTCTAGAGCTAGTATTCAGCATGTTTTAGAGGTTTATCTGCTTCAGCACACCTGGTTTTAATCAGCAACAAATAGCTGAGCTGCTTAACAGTTAATCTAACCTGTTAAAGCAGGAAAATCCACTGAAACATGCTGGATAGCAGCTCTCCGGTAGCTCTGGGCTCAAGTTACAGTCTGCTGCATAAAGTTATGAAAATGCCCCATGAGAAAATTATTCTGTAATGTGTTCAGCTCACTAAAACTGCCCTGATTTATTTATTTACTGATAACAGCTGCTCTCTTGGTTCTAGGTCCTCTGGTGTCTGCAGCTGGTCTCTGGTGTCTGCAGGTGGTCTCCTCTGCTGGTGCCATCAGGATCAGGAGCTTCCAGAAGAATGTGCCTTTCAATGACTCTTTCCCCCTTATTTGTTATATTAATTAAATAAATCTCAATTTATATATTTCCTGTTTTTGTTCATGTCCATAAATACTTAAACTTGCTTGAAATTAAAACGAGCTTTTAACAGTGAGGTGCTAGTTTAATTCATCACAATAGAGCAAGTTAAACATGCATTGTGATAATTCAATTAATGTAATTTATAAATATCCATTAAAATATCAAAACTGGAATCTATATGAGATATTTGGCAGCACAAAAAAACTTGTCAAACACAATATTTATTATGATAATTGTGGGCAGACAGGAGACAGAGCTGATGGAGGTTCTCAGTCATCAAAGGATGGCTGAAGGCTTTCCAGGAACAGGAGATGTGGTGTTGTCTCTTCTCTCTCTATTCTGCCAGATGAGCTGATAGGTTACAGGTGTGTGAGGACATCCTCATGCTGTCATAACCAGATGACAGGAGTTATCAGGTGATCAGCCAGGCTAATGAGATGCAGAAAGAAAACAAATTCAGGACAGTGTACAATATGTGGTGTTGCTCACCTTATGTGCTCTTATAGAGTTATTAACGTGTGCCTGCCTCATGGTGTAGAGTCCATATTTTGCTGAGTGTCCTGCAATAATGCAGGTTATTAGTTAATTTACTTTTGATAGCAAAAACAAAATATTTAATGTAAAAGTTGTTTTCCAGGTGAATCAGCTCACACGTCACCACCAAGTGTCACGGGGGCAGAATCAGTAGCCTCCGTCATGATGTCATCACATACTTATTTAATTGTTAATATCTTAAAAATTCTGAAATGTTTTAATTTTTTTTTTTTTTACCTTGAACAGTTCACTGAGCTTGCACTGTCACTGAGGTGGAAGCTGGAATCAACAGCAGACACCTCACACCTTGGTCTTTTCAGGGGGTGTGGCTGCTGCTCTGGGACCTTCTGGAAGATGAATTTTCATCATGGTCCCCGTGGGTCACCAGACACACTGCGGCTGTGAACTCCATTCTGGCTGGCTATGTAAAAACAAAGAAGCAGCACATTTATAAATGTTTAAAAGAGCATAAAATCACGTGTAACAATAATCTGTAAAAAAAATTAAAACTAGAAGGTAATAATAAAATGTTTACATAGAAGATTATTAAAAATAATTCACCTTTGCTACAGGGAAGGTTTCACATCAGCCTGGACAAGTGCATTCTTGCAGCTAAATCAGTCTGACAGCCAGTGTCTTGGGTAGATTTAGCCTGAAAAAAATATATAAGCACATTGTTGTTGGGAGTTTATAAAGTCAGATAATATACAAAAGAAACTGTCCTATATAGGCGCTTTATAACATTCCTAGTGTGTGATCATTATAACGTAAAAGTCAGTCACATATGATGTGGAGACCCTGAAATGCGACCTCCTGAACAGAATTCCTCACAGAACCTGTTCACAAGCTGGATTTCACGCTGTAATGCTGTCTGTCAAGTGCTGCGTCAGTTAGAGCCACTGTTGCAGAATTGCCGACTGACTAGCTAAAGGAAGTGAACCACGTCTCTCAGACTTTGCATTTAGGTAGGGAATTGTCTTTAGAAGATGTTAAAATGTTTATTTAGCTTACTCACCTCAGACTGGAGCCCGCCGTGGTGGGGGAGCAGAGTCGGTGGGCTGCATCTAAATCGCGGAAGAGCCACGGAGGGCAGCCTCCCTCTTCAAACGGAGACGTGCAGAATCGCGGGTAAAATGCCCACAGAGTCACCGCAAGCATACTACACTACACCTACTCACCAATACTAAGACGATATGGAGCACTAAACCCGAAATACTTTCCCAATTACACTAACAGCCAAACACTAACTAAACTACAATATCCAACAGCCAAATCTAACACTAAATAAGTATTTATAACACTAAAAGATATGCTAAGACTAGGATATGCTAATGCTATATGCTAATGCTGAACTACCGCTGACCTCCTACACTCGCTTGCAAATCCAACTCTCAACTCGCCACAGGGCGTGGCCGAGACGCTCGTTGCTTTTATAACTTTGGCACGGAGCTGCTACGTAGTACTCTACTGGTTTACGTAGTACTTTACTCTTTAGCCATTGGCTAAAATTCATTCAAAATGACTCAAATTCTATGTTTTCAGCTGAAGGTGGCGCATTACTGTGGTTTTTAGACAGAATTTTTAATTTTTAAAGAAAATGCACCAAAATGCTAAAATAAAGAATGCGCACATTTAAAACACTATTAGACACTCATTTATACAGTTCATCAGCAAAAAAAAGTTAATTTAGACGTTACTTGCTCTTTAAAACAATAAATTCTTCATTAAAACATTTAAATGTTCATTTTTAAAAACGTTAAAATCTTAATTAAAACATTTAAATGTCCATTAAAACATTAAATTCTTCATAAAAAGTTTAAATGTTCATTTTTAAAAATGTTTAAAGGTTCAATAAAATGTTAAAATCTTCATTTTTAAAAACATTAAAATGTCCACTAAAACGTTTAAATGGTCATTAAAATGTTAAAATCTTCATTAAAATATTAAAATGTTCATTAAAACGTTAAAATGTTCATTAAAACAATAAATTCTTCATTAAAACGGTTAAATGTTCATTTTTAAAAACGTTAAAAGGTTCATTTAAATGTTAAAATTTCCATTAAAACGTTAAAATGTTCATTAAAACGTTAAAATCTTCATTAAAACATTTAAATCTTCATTTTAAAAATGTTAAAATGTTCATTAAAACATTTAAATGTTCATTAAAACGTGTAGATGTTCATTAAATTGTTAAATTCTTCATTAAAACGTTAAAATGTTCATTAAAACCTTTAAATGTTCATTAAAACGTTAAACTGTTCATTAAAACGTTAAAGTCATCATTAAATTGTTTAAATGTTCATTAAAAATGGTAAATGGTAAATGGTAAAAATGGTTAAAACGTAAAATTCTTCATTAAACCGGTTAAATGTTCATTTTTTAAAAAACGTTAAAATGTTCATTAAAACATTAAAATGTTCATTAAAACGTGAAAATGTTCATTAAAACGTTAAATTCTTCATTAAAACGTTTAAATGTTCATTTTTAAAAACGTTTAAAGGTTCATTAAAACGTTAAAATGTTCATTTTTTGAAACAAGCAGTCTCCTTCTGACATCATAAAGAAACAAGCAGTCTAATTCTGACATCATAAAGAAACAAGCAGTCTCCTTCTGACATCATGTAGAAACAAGCAGTCTCCTTCGGACATCATGTAGAAACAAGCAGTCTCCTTCTGATATCATGTAGAAACAAGCAGTCTCCTTCTGTCATCATGTAGAAACAAGTATATGGCAAGCCAAATGAGTATTTATTCTGATATCAGGATATTAGCCAGAATTGTCATGAACATGTAAGCCATTTCTGTCCACTAGTTAACTAGTTAGACATGTTTGTGTCAACTAGTTAAATATCGAGGGTGAAAATGTGCCCACTAGTTAACTAGTGACAGCAGAAATGCGCACTAGTTAACTAGTGAACACATTTAGGCTTCAGTAGTTAACTAGTTGACACAAAAACTGCTCACTAGTTAACTAGTAAAAGCAGAAATGCATAGCAGTCAGCTACTTGAAGGTATTTGTCTCACTAGTTAACTAGTGAGGGTCAAAATGTGCACACTAGTTAACTTGTGGTAGACATAAATGCGCACTAGTTAACTAGTGAACATATTTTGGCTTCACTAGTTAACTAGTTGACACATAAATGGCTCACTAGTTAACTAGTAAAGACCAAAATGCATACCAGTCAGCTAGTTGAAGGTTTTTGTGTCTCACTAGTTAACTAGTGATGGCCAAAATGTGCACACTAGTTAACTTGTGGTAGACATAAATGTGCACTAGTTAACTAGCGAACACATTTTGGCTTCTGTAGTTAACTAGTTGACACATAAATGGCTCACTAGTTAACTAGTAAAGGCCAAAGTGCATACCAGTCAGCTAGTTGAAGGTTTTTTGTGGCTCACTAGTTAACTATTGATGGCCAAAATGTGCACACTAGTTAACTAGTGAAGGCTTAACTCCTAACTAGTTAACTAGTTGGAGTAGGTCAGTGCCACTAGTTAACTAGTGAACCATTAATGGCTCACTAGCTAGCTAGTTGATGGCAGCAGGCTCACTAGTTACCTAGTTGATGCATCCATTGTCCAAACTAGTTAACTAGTGAGGACATAAATGTATACTAGTAAACTAGTTCAAGTCTACATTCACACTAGCTAGCTAGTTGTGCAGAATTCTAATTAGGAGGCAGAGAATTTCTCAAATTAAGACTCTCTATTGGCTCCCTGTGTCAAAATAAAATATGACAACCAATCACAGTGGGGAATTTCGTAAAATCCCACCCCAAACATTTGCATGCGGCACACAAGTTAACATGCTGGCCAGAGGAACCTCAGCTAGTGAACTAGTAGTGGCTTCAGTGTGACACTTACATGTAAACTTGTGAAGGCGGAACTGCTCACTAGTTAACTAGAGAGGGTACAAATGTCCACTAGTTAACTAGTGAGGTGCAAAATAAGTGTCACTAGTTCACTAGTGGGCCCCAAATCGCCCACAAGTTAACTAGTAAGGTGCGGATATGCTCACTAGTTAACTAGTGAGGTGCAGATTTGCTCACTAGTTAACTAGTGTGCCCTAAAGCGCCCACTAGTTAACTAGTAAGGTGCAAAAAAGCATCACTAGTTAACTTGTAAAGTGCAGATATGCTCACTAGTTAACTAGTGGGCCCCAAAATGTCAACAAGTTAACTAGTAGGGTGCGGATTTGCTCACTAGTTAACTAGTGAGGCACATATATGCTCACTAGTTAACTAGTGATGTGCGGATTTGCTCACTAGTTAACTAGTGAGGTGCAGATTTGCTCACTAGTTAACTAGTGTGCCCTAAAGCGCCCACTAGTTAACTAGTAATGTGCAAAAAAGCATCACTAGTTAACTTGTAAAGTACAGATATGCTAACTAGTTAACTAGTGGGCCCCAAAACGCCAACTAGTTAACTAGTAGGGTGCGGATTTGCTCACTAGTTAACTAGTGAGGCACAGATATGCTCACTAGTTAACTAGTGAAGTGCGGATTTGCTTACTAGCTAACTAGTGAGGCACGGATTTGCTCACTAGTTAACTAGTGAAGTGCGGATTTGCTCACTAGCTAACTAGTGAGGCGCGGATTTGCTCACTAGTTAACTAGTGAGGTGCGGAATTGCTCACTAGTTAACTAGTGAGGTGTGGATTTGCTCACTAGTTAACTAGTGAGGTGCAGATATGCTCACTAGTTAACTAGTGAGGTGCAGATATGCTCACTAGTTAACTAGTGCGCACAAGACGCACACTAGTTGCTGTTTTTGGAGCAATCTAGTTTACTTGTTATGTAAAAATGTGTTCTTACTAGGTAACTAGTGACAAATTTACCTTCACTAGTTAACTAGTTGACATATTGGGCCTTTCTAGTTAACTTGTAATGGGACAGGAAGCACTCACTAGTTAACTAGTGAGCATATCTGCATTATAATTTTTTCTCAGTAGCTTATAGAGGGCAAACTGAGCCTTACATGTTAAGTAGTGAACACAAAACACTGTCACTAGTTAACTAGCTGCAGAAAAATGCCCCTAAAACTAGTAAATTTGTGGAATTTGAATAAATACACACTTGGCTGGCATTCTGTGTAACATGTTAACTAGTTCGACCGCTGTACTGCTCACTAGTTAGCTAGTGAGCAAATCCGGCCTTTACATGCAAATGAAGAAATGCAGAACAGCAATGTGATTGGTCCATTTAGGACTGAGAAACAGAGAAAGTATGGCGGACTCTGTTCAGGCTGTTCTAAGAGAAAATTTGATAAACTAAGATCGTTTGAGCATATAAATATGTTTTGACGACATTTGTAGCGAGAAAGTTGTGGTGTATTGCTGTAATCTTTGTTCAGTTAACGTGTGCAGTCTTTAGTTTTCAGTTATTAGTCTGAAAAAGCCTGGAGGCGGAAGGCAGCGGCAGACAGCATGTCTGTTTCTGTTGACAGGAAAGTGCAGAAACTCCACAGAAATCTCCGTCAGATATATTGTTTCACATTTGTACGGAAGCGACAAGTTTATAATAATAAAAAAGGCTCTATTTTACATACGTTGCTGTAAAGCCTGCCAGCACTCATGGTGTTTTAAAGGTATGAATTTGCAAAGAGATTAAGCACCTAGTGCTGGTGGTCTAGTGACTAACGTGTTCGCCTGCAATGGTGAAGGTTGTGGGTTCAATCCTGGTTCATATACTTTAGTTTTGTACATTATTTCACTTATTTTCTTTTGCATAATTTTTGTATTTATGTCAACAAGAAACAAAATACGTAACGGATTAGTGGGCAGAGTTACACACACACACACACACACACACACACACACACACACACACAAAACATGTAAACAAGTATTTTATGAGTATGAATCTGATTATTGCCGACAGTCGATATTTAAGCATGTGTGTCCCCCTTCCTCAATCCATCCTCGCAAAATAAAATCATCGGCACAGCACAGCAGGCTTTCTCTTGATCCAGAACTAGCACTTCGAAATTGATCATGTCCGCGGCCATCTGCTGCACAATCAGCTGCTCGCATCGCGGGAAACATTGAAAACAGCTTCATGAACTGAGACACAACAGGGTTAACATCGACAAAAAAATCCACAAATAAATCTAAATAATTAAAGGCCATTTCCGTCTTATTCGTTGAAATATACAAATAGCAGATCATAAATCTAGAGCAGAAAAAGCTGCTGCAGGAAGCAGGGTCTGTAGTTATTCATGCACCAATTCATCAATGTGATTATTGATCAAGATCAGGTAAACTGATATTAATGTTGCAACATTTCATTTGATCATCTGAATGATACCATACAACTGAATGACCTGTTGAGTCTCTGCATATTCAGGTATTTACTACGGAAAACAAACAACAGCAGGCAGCAGCAGGACTCCCCATGTTATTTCTCGGGTCGCTGGCCCGCGTTTGTCGGGGCCGCTGCGGTCAGCTCTTAGGTAGAGCCGGGAAGCCCTCGTTCGGCTGCGTGGGCTGCTTCAACGTGGACCAGCTCCCAGCAGCCGCTGGTCGGGAGGAACGCTCTGGCTGCAGCTCCGATCAGACCCTACCAACACCTCGCCACAGACAGCACCGCATTAAAAGCCCACAATTACGACCCGCTCCCCAAAGTTACAGTTCTCAAGCACTGATGAACACATACATAACCCACAACAGCTATGAAATGTGTGTTATTTACGGCAAAAAGGAGATATTTTTCAAGCCGACGTGCCAATGTTAACCGCAGTTGGCTTGGAAATGTGCTGATTTTATTATTTTTGTCGATTAAAATCCCCCTTGTTTGCTCTTACGTTTTACAAAAACGCAATATTAATTAAAGCACGCTTTAGTGATCAGCATGTAAAGCAAAGAAGAAATGTGAACATTTCAACCCATTTCGAACCAACCAGTAATATGATTTCTTAACACGGTGCAGCGGCAGCATTTAAAAACCAAAATATAGTTTTTACTCTCCAAAAAAAGGAGAAGACAGTCACGGTGCAGCAACCCATTTTAGTCCATTAATCTCCACAATAAATATCCAGACAGAGAATTTCTACGGCCTCGCTGTAAACTCCAATGTCACCCAGGACCAGTCTTAAAGAGACAACGCACTTAAAGGGAAAGTGTGTAGATTTCTGGCAATAGGGGGTAGTAAATACCAAAGTCACTGCAAACAAGCTGTATTTTTTGTTCAAGTGAGGACCTTACTAACTAATGCTCATAAAGCCAACAAAACCCTCTGGACTCTAGCTGTAACTCTCAAATTAGGATATGAGATTAATGACTCTGGTTCACGCTCCAATACATTAATTGTTTGAGAAATGCATCTTTTTATGTTGAGTGCCATCCGCCAAATAACACACAAGAAAAGGAAGAAGAAGAGTGTTGTTGCACAGTTTTCAAAGGAGTCAAAAACCACCAGCAAAACCATAAATACAGCTAAATAAACATAGAATCCAACATGGCGTCCTCCAGAGAGTCTGACCCTCGCCTGTGTATTTTATTACTATGAAGGGTACATGAACTGATTAGGAACACAAGGTCATAGGGTCAAAGGTCAAGGTCGTGTGAGGTCATATATATATATCAAAAATTGCCTGAACGGGTTGAATGATTTTGACCAAATCAGAGGTGATAGCTCCCTATCAAAGGTAGATAAACTGATCAGGTCACAACCTCATAGGGTCAAAGGTAAAGGTCGTGTGAGGCCGTATATATGAAAATTTGGCTTTTGTGTGCAATATCTCCTGAATGGGTTGAAGGATTTTGACAAAATCAGAGGTCATAACTCCCTATCAAAGGTAAATAAACTCATCACATACACAAGCTCATAGGGTCAGAGGTCAGTGTCATGAGAGGTAATATATATGACCAGTCAGGCATATCCCGCGACGCTCTGCATCGATTTGCAGGGCTTTCTTGTTTCTACAGAGTTTATGTAGGGTGCTGCTGGTTTGGGGTGTTATGTCAGCAGGCAGAGTTTAGGAGTCTGACAGCTGTGGGGAAGAAACTGTTTCGGGACCTGGTAGTCTTAGTCCATAGGCTCCTGTAGCGCTTCCCAGAGGGCAGGAGGGTGAAGAGTCCATTCGATGGGTGACTGGAGTCTGATGGTTTTCCCTGCCCTTTTCAGACACCAAGAAAAAAGGAGAGTAACTTTATTTTGTTTGTGTGATTTTATTTTGTTGTGTGACTACTGGTTGCAGTTCCCTGTTCAATTGATTGCTGTTCCCTGTTAAATTTAAAAAAGAAAAAAGTCTAAAGTTTTGTTTTGACTGGAGAGAACTAAAAAAGGTTACACTGTCTTCTGGTACTAGCTCAAAATAACAAGTGGTGCTTGCTGCAGAACCACAAAGGCGGAGCTGCACCAGAAGGTGGAGCTGCACCAGAGTCAGCCCCGCCCATTCCAGAATCAGCCCCGCCCATTCCATTAGAGTCAGTCTAATTCCTTCCAGTTGTCAGACTTGATAGCATTCTGGAACCAAAGAGGGTGTTGTAGCTAAAAAATGCGAGATTGAGGACGGAGTTGAGAAGTTAATTGAACAGTTTTTGTAAAGGTTCCATATAATTAAAAATCTAACTTTTGGAACTTTTAATCATGTTATATTGTCATTTCCTCATAAGAAACACGCCAAAGCCATTTTTAGCCTCATTCATGCATTTTCCTCCCATCTCAGCTTCAATTTGGTCTCCTCCCCCAAAGCGGGTCTGGTCTTGGTTCTCAAATCTGGATATTCTGTGAATTTTCTGACAAATTATTTCTGAAATGACTTCTACTGAGACACCGCCAATAAACCATACATCCCATCTCAGAAACACACTGGGAAGCACAATTACATGTAACGCCACTTGATTTATAACAGATGTGGTGGTGTAGTGGTTATGGAGTCAGGTTGACATGCTGTTTCGCCTCCCAATAGTGTAGTTTTAGGTAGTTTACAACCTCTTTTCTTCATTTCTAGCTACACTTGCCAGTACTATGTTTACAACAATTTACTGGTATACCGTTTAACATATAATGTGTTTATTTATTTATTTATTCGTTTATTTAGCCAGTGTGAGTCCATTTGTGAGCAGAGTTTCAACTAAAATGCTGTTTAGGAACGACTAAATTCAAAGAACTTTTAGCGACATAAATATTTTGCTGAAAATAAACATTACAACTAAAATATAAACAAATTGAATGTGGCTAAATAGACTGCTGATGACCCCACCGAGAATCGAACCAGCATCAGCTGAGGGGAAAGCAAAAACAAACTCAGATGATTTTACCACTAGACTACCAGAGGCCACTCAATAAACTGAAGTGCTGTTGTACACCCTTTTTATTAGACCAGCTGTAGGCAGATATTCGCTAAAAGAAACCTTTTCATTTCGAGATATATTCAGTCTTTGTCATGTAGCAAGTTATATTTATCTTGTTTAATTGGAGCATAGAACATAGCATTAACGACTGTAAACTAGTAACAGCCGTAATTCATGTGGGTCAGGTCAGTTTGCGATAAAGTTGAAAACAAAAACGGAAGTCAGTGGGCTAGGCTGAGTTTGCGTGAATGGGCGGGGTGCAGCTCCGCCTTTGTGGTTTTGCAGCGAGCACCCTCTCCAAAATAACCACAGTTTTTTTCCCTCAGTGTCATTTGATCTATTTCTTGGGAAGATGGATGGATGGATGGAGATATATATATATATATATATATATATATATATATATATATATATATATATATATCAATAATTATTTTTAATATAGCCTTTTTCAATACCAAACTTTCAATACCAAACAAAAATGAACTACAATAAAATTACTGGCACACTAAATTCCAATTCTCCTCAATGGGACTTGAACTCGTCAACTGATCTCCCTTACACGACACCAAACGAGGTGCTTTACTTGATTTGGGAGGGGGGAATAAAAGCAGTAAAACAATAAAACTTTGAACATTACAACACAAAGAGAAAATAAATAATGTTACAGCAATTGCGGAATGCCATCTGCGGAATTCGAACCCGCCGCAACGACCAACCAGTAGGTGTCAAACCATGACTAATGAGTGCAAGCCTTGGCGCTCAGGGACACCCATCAGTATGTGATTGTGAGGCCACAGCACATACGTTTTAGACTGGGTGGGATTCTTATACCCAACAGGAGTCTTCTGCCCGCCTTCTCATTAGAATATGCATAATTTGTGTTTCAGGCACTAGTTAACTAGTGAGCTGCTGCACTGCCACACATGTAAACTGGTGAAATTTCAATTGTTCCACTAGTTAACTAGTGGACAAAAATGGTCAGCTTGTATGTGTTTTTAGATGTAACTAGTTAACTAGTGAGCAAATCCGCACCTCACTAGTTAACTAGTGAGCAAATCCGCACCTCACTAGTTAACTAGTGAGCAAATCTGCACCTCACTAGTTAACTAGTGAGCAAATCTGCACCTCACTAGTTAACTAGTGAGCAAATCCGCACCTCACTAGTTAACTAGTGAGCATATCTGCGCCTCACTAGTTAACTAGTGAGCAAATCCGCACCCTACTAGTTAACTAGTTGGTGTTTTGGGGCCCACTAGTTAACTAGTGAGCATATCTGCACCTTACTAGTCAACTAGTGATGCTTTTTTGCACCTTACTAGTTAACTAGTGGGCGCTTAAGGGTGCACTAGTTAACTAGTGAGCAAATCTGCACCTCACTAGTTAACTAGTGAGCATATCCGCACCTTACTAGTTAACTTGTGGGCGTTTTGGGGCCCACTAGTGAACTAGTGACACTTATTTTGCACCTCACTAGTTAACTAGTGGACATTTGTACCCTCTCTAGTTAACTAGTGAGCAGTTCCGCCTTCACAAGTTTACATGTAAGTGTCACACTGAAGCCACTACTAGTTTACTAGCTGAGGTTCCTCTGGCCAGCATGTTAACTTGTGTGCCACATGCAAATGTTTGGGGTGGGATTTTGCAAAATTCCGCACTGTGATTGGTTGTCATATTTTATTTTAACATAGTGAGCCAATAGAATGCCTCAATTTGAGAAATTCTCTGCCTCCTAATTAGAATTCTGTGCAACTAGCTAGCTAGTGTGAATGTAGGCTTGAACTAGTTTACTAGTATACATTTATGTCCTCACTAGTTAACTAGTTTGGACAATGGATGCATCAACTAGGTAACTAGTGAGCCTGCTACAATCAACTAGCTAGCTAGTGAGTCATTAATGGTTCACTAGTTAACTAGTGGCACTGACCTACTCCAACTACTTAACTAGTTAGGAGTTTTGCCTTCACTAGTGAACATGTGGACACTTTGAACTGTCACTAGTTAACTAGTGAGACACAAAAACCTTCAACTAGCTGACTGGTATGCATTTTGGCCTTTACTAGTTAACTATTGAGCCATTTTTGTGTCACCTAGTTAACTAGTGAAGCCAAAATGTGTTCACTAGTTAACTAGTGAACATTTCCGTCTCCCACTAGTTAACTGGTGGGCTCATTTTGACCCTGACTAGTTAACTAGTGAGACACAAATACCTTCAACTAGCTGACTGGTATGCATTTTGGCCTTTACTAGTTAACTAATGAGCCATTTTTGTGTCAACTAGTTAACTAGTGAAGATCAAAATGTGTTCACTAGTTAACTAGCGTGTACAGTTTGACCCTCACTAGTTAACTAGTTGACCTGTTGACAAGATATCAGATTTAATGCTCAAGCGGCTGGCCAAATTGGGCAAAGTTAACAAGTGGGATTTTTACATTCAGTAGTCAGCTAGTACGAGTTTTTGTACCTTACTAGTTGACTAGTAAAAACTAAATGTGTTTTAACTAGTTAACTAGTGGACATTGATCTGTCCACTAGTTAACTAGTGAACACACTGAGCAATACTAGTTAACTAGTAAGATATGAAACATTTTAACTAGTTAACTAGAGAGAATTTAGGCCTTACTAGTTAACTAGTTGACATTTAGGCTGTCACTATTTAACTAGTTGACACAAACATGGCTAACTAGTTAACTAGTGGACAGAAATGGCTTACATGTTCATGACAATTCTGGCTGATATCCTGATATCAGAATAAATGCTCATTTGGCTTGCCATAATATCACAAAGATACTGCTTGTTTCTTTATGATGTCAGAAGGAGACTGCTTGTTTCTACATGAAATCAGAAGGTGACTGCTTGTTTCTACATGATATCAGAAAGATACTGCTTGTTTCTTTATGATATCAGAAAGATACTGCTTGTTTCTTTATGATATCATAAAGATACTGCTTGTTTCTTTATGATGTCAGAAGGAGACTGCTTGTTTCTACATGATATCAGAAAGATAATGCTTGTTTCTTTATGATGTCAGAAGGAGACTGCTTGTTTCCACATGATATCAGAAGGTGACTGCTTGTTTCTACATGATATCAGAAAGATACTGCTTGTTTCTTTATGATATCAGAAAGATACTGCTTGTTTCTTTATGATATCATAAAGATACTGCTTGTTTCTTTATGATGTCAGAAGGAGACTGCTTGTTTCTACATGATATCAGAAAGATAATGCTTGTTTCTTTATGATGTCAGAAGGAGACTGCTTGTTTCTACATGATGTCAGAAAGATAATGCTTGTTTCTTTATGATGTCAGAAAGATAATGCTTGTTTCTTTATGATGTCAGAAAGATAATGCTTGTTTCTACATCAGGGGTGTCAAATATGCGGCCCGCAGGCCGGGTCCGGCCCGCAAGCGGGTTAAATCCGGCCCGTGAGATGTTTGTGTAAACTTTATTTTCATACTTTACAATGTAGAGTGAAAATAAATGTATCATTGTGAGCAAGTTTTCTCTGTAATGAGTATAAATAAAACAAAGCTGCGCTCAAGGCTCACACAAGAACTTGAATCACATCCTGAAGTTGGCTGCCACTCAGGATGTGACTTCTGATATTGATGTGCTGGTGAAAGCTAAAAGATGTTAAGTAAAATGAGTCAAATATACTTTAAGTGCTGCAGGAAACTGATCTTGCCATGTGATCTGTAAGCTCTTTGAATCACTAAGGAATGTTTTTTTATTTGTTGATTTTTTTTTCTCCAAATTTTCAAGTACACTTCAGGTGTTGTACTTGTACTACACTGTCCTCAGGCTCCAGCCTCGTTTTATATTGATTGTATTAAAACAAAGAGAACAATCTGAAGTTGTTTTTTTTATTTACCGGTCCGGCCTAGATTTCCCTCAATGTGGCCCCTGAGCTAAAATGAGTTTGACACCCCTGCTCTAGAGTATATGAGAACACTCTGCTTACCATACATGTTCTCATCCTTTTTGCCTCTTCCAGGTGTGAACTCGTCGCTAACAACAACTCAGGCAGGCATCATTTTCCAAGCCATCAGACAATGGCTTAGAGGCTAAAGTTTGCTCCAAACCGCAGTTGAACAGTTAGTTAGTTAGTTAGTTAGTTAGTTAGTTAGTTAGTTAGTTAGTTAGTTAGTTAGTTAGTTAGTTAGTTAGTTAGTTAGTTAGTTAGTTAGTTAGTTAGTTAGTAGATGTAACTCAGTGAGATCCCCCTGAATCAGTCCATTGACCGAAACAGTTTGGATTAGGGATTCACTGGCAGTGCACGGGCCGGCGCAGGTCACTCAAGAACTCCCCTCCGATTGTTGGGTCGTATCAATGAAGAGCAAAAGAACAGAGTAGAGAAAAATGAAAGAACTGAGTAAGGAATAAATGAGAAAAAGAACAGAATAGAGGAAAAGAAGAAAGGAAAAAAAAGGGGGGAAATTGGTAGAAACCAGGTAACAGAGGTGGCGCCGTGGTATTACATTCATCACAACTGAGCCAGACTAGGCTAGTTAGTTAGTTAGTTAGTTAGTTAGTTAGTTAGTTAGTTAGTTAGTTAGTTAGTTGTGTTCCAGCTGTTCGTACGTCACATGCCCTGCTGTCAGAAGCTTCCAGAGTTGTGGACTTGAGTCACATGACTTGGACTCTCGTCAAACTAGTGTCATTATTTTAATGACTTCTGACTTGACTTGATGAAATCTATAAAGACTTACAGACTTGATTCAAACTTGAACGCCAATGACTTGCGACTTGAATCGACTTGCATCTGTTGACTTGATGATGACTTGAGCATATTTGATATTTTAGCACAAAAGTGGCCCGACATGGACAAAAATCATGAATCAGTCTTCGTTCTGGGTTTGATTTACTGCTAAATGCGGCAGCACTTTGTTAAGAATCAGTTTCAGTTTCTGCTTGTCTGAGCAAATAAATGAAGCTTTAATAATCTTTATTTCTGGGATCTATTTATTATCGTTGTCATTAAAGTGAAGTTGGACAGATGACTTGATTATGAGTTGAAAATTCAAAGTTAAGGACTGGACTTGACTTGGACTTCCACATCATTGACTTTGGACTCGACTTGGACTTGATTGTCTTTGACTTGTACTTGACTCGAGACTTGACTGGAAAGACTTGTGACTTGCAAAGCAGTGACTTGGTCACACCTATGGAAGCTTCCTCTTAACCTGTCTGCCCCCCATGTTTTAGGTGGAACTTCTCATTTTTAAAGTGAACACCTTTAATGTCCAATGAGTCGTCAGCATTGCAGAACAACTGTCCTCCTTATCAGTCACGGCCAAGGTTATTTTGAAATTAACAGGAAAAAGTTTTATTTTCTATGAATTTACAAGAGCAAGAACAATGATTTTCTTTTATTGTAAAATAAATCTGATAGTGAGTCAATGAAATAGAAAATAAATTATCATTTATATATTTGATAAAGCCATAAACCATCCTCTTTTTGCTTGATATGAAGTTTATTATTATCTTAATGTTTGCCACTTTAGCCCCAAAGCTACAGAAGTCATTACCAGTGAGCCTAACATTATTATTATTATTATTATATAATGTTGTTATTATTGTTGTTGTTATTATCAGTAATAATAATAATTATAATAATAATAATATTGTTGTTGTTATTATTACTGACGTGATTTAACGAGTCCACCAGAGGGCGCCACTAATCATAGACGCGGACTCAAACCGTGCCAGGCCAGCGCTAAAAATGTCATCCTCTCTCCAGCGATGCAGCCAGCTGTCCTGGAGTCGGTCCAGATCAGACCAACATTTGCTGATCCAGAGGACCCGCTGGGACTGAGCGGACCTGGACCAGTCAGTGGTCTCTGCTGGGCATTTAGAAGCTTGGTAGGGGGGGTTAAAATATTAAGACAGAAGGTTCTTCATCCTCAGCTGTGTTATTTATGATCGGCGGAGGAGAAAGGAGCTTGGTCAGAAGTCGATCCAATTTATTATCCTTGCAGACTTGACGCTTCGGTTCGGTGGAGCGCACGTTTCGTTTAGGTGTGAGCAGCGCGTGTGCCGGTGCGCCACAGCTCAGCTGGAAGGTAAGGAGGAGTGTGTTATGGTGCTTTAATCACCAGGACAGGGTGTTCTTGGTAAAGATGGTAGATCTTATTCTCTGCAGGTATTCACCATTACTATTTACTCTGAAATCAGAGCTTCGAGTGAGTGAGTGAGTGAGTGAGTGAGTGAGTGAGTGAGTGAGTGAGTGAGTGAGTGAGTGAGTGAGTGAGTGAGTGGCTGGTTTGGTCTAATTCTGGCTGGCGGCTGCTTTACAGCGGTGGCTGCATCTGCTGCAGTGTGGAGCTTCTGCAACTTTGTCACACAGACAGGCAGCCAGACAGAAAGGCAGACAGACAGACAGACAGACAGACAGAAAGGCAGACAGACAGACAGACAGACAGACAGAAAGGCAGAAAGGCAGGCAGACAGACAGACAGACAGAAAGGCAGGCAGGCAGACAGACAGACAGACAGACAGAAAGGCAGGCAGATGACTGGTGGGCAGAAGTGATGAAATGGTGACACCCTTAAGGGGAGGAAGGAAAAAGTGACAGCTGCCAGGGGCTGTCAGGAAACCTAAATAAGTGTGTGTCTGTCTGTCTGTATGTGTGTGTGTGTGTGTGTGTGTGTGTGTGTGTGTGTGTGTGTGTGTGTGTGTGTGTGTGTGTGTGTGTGTGTGTGTGTGTGTGTGTGTGTGTGTGTGTGTGTGTGTGTGTGTGTGTGTGTGTGTGTGTGTGTGTGTGTGTGTGGAAGGCAGCATTATGGACCTAGTGAAAATAGCGGTGTCCTTCCATATCCTCCTGGGTCCTGCATGGACCTCATCCCGACATTCCCACATGGACAGCGTCCTCTCGTCCCGCTCAGGTACGATTCCATCTGCATGTAGCAGGACTGATGCTTAGAAGAGGGAAACCAGATGGTGCATGCTCCTTCCGCTGTTTTCTTCTCAGTCTTTAGGTTTCTGGATGGACCGCTGAGGTTTGACCCCTGCTGTCTAATGTCTCCTCCTCCTCCACTGCTCTTTCCTCCTCCTCCTCCAGAGCTGTGGAAGCATGGCAGCAGCTCTGTAAGTCTGTCAAACACACCTTCTTCCACATTTGCATCCCAAACTGACGTACGTTTTTGGTTGTCGTGTCTAACCTTTTAAATGAAGGAGGCTATCAGCCTGTTAGATCCAACTGTTTTAGGAGGTGCGAAGCAGGAAAGAGAAAATGCTGTGCATCCAGACTGTTCTCCTGGACCTCCAGGACCTGCAGGACCAAGAGGCCCGGAGGTAAGGCCTGACTGTGGAATATCTTTACATTGGTCTGATTAAATCAGGATGCATCGAAGGGTAGAGATAAAATCAGATTTTAGGATTGATCTTCTGACAAATGCATGCCGGATATAAAATGTGGCGTCATTTTCAGGGTCAAAGTGGATTACCTGGGATAAGAGGGCCAAAAGGGGAAAAGGTGTGTGTCTTTACGATTTATGCCTCTAATGCTGTTTTCAACTGAGAGGTTTGTCCTTGTGTCCATCGGTGCTCCAACAGCATCTCTTCTCTCTGTCCTCTTCCAGGGAGAAATTGGACGTCCAGGGTCAAAGGTGAGCAGCTCCTCCTCTCCTGAATCTCTAGTCTGCATGTCCTTGGATTAATGGGGTCGGGATATTTTATTGTTCCCACTCTTTGCCGCTCTTTTGCTTTCCATGCATTCTCATTCACTGTGATCCGATTTGACTATTGATGTGCTCAGAATATCTTTCTCAGCTGCTAAATGGCTCTTGCTACAATAGTCTCAGTGGTTTTATCATGCCATCCTGTCATTTTAATCCTCCTCACCTCTCCATCAGCCCCCGGTTTTCTCCTTTGTGTTTTTCCTGCACTTTTCTGTGGTTCTTGGCCCGGTCTCCAGTGCTGAACCCAAGTCTTGCTGATCCAGCCCCTCCGCTTGTGTAGTTCAATCTTCCTAAGTGCTTTTGCTTTTTGTGATAAATCACTCCTCACACACCCAGTAGCTCCCCTGTGCCACCACAGGCTGCAGCTTTGATCACAGGCAGCTAAAGGAAATGGGCTGGTGGTGCAGTTGTTAGCACTGTTGCCTCGCAGCACAAAGGCGGCCTTTCTGCGTGGAGTTGCGTGTTCTCCCCATGCATGTGTGGGTTTTCCTCTGGGTACTCCGGTTTCCCCCACAGATCACAACATGCCCTATAGGTTATAAATTGTAAGTCACTTTTGATAAAAGCGTCTGCCAAATAAATAAACATAAACATAAATCATCTCGTTAGCATGCAGCATCTGTAGAAGGCCAGTTCAGGTGTAATGAGATGTGAGGCCACTTTTCAACCTGCACAGGTCAGACACCAGCCTGAAACTGATCCAGAACCCATTAACCAGCAGCCCTAATACTGATGAGGCTTGTTTACAGGTTTTTTGCCTTGTTTTGTTTAAAGGTTTCAGTCTCTTTTGCAGAGACTGTATTAAAAACAATAGCAGACAATGCATCAATAATATTTCTGATATTTGTGTCTCTACAGGGTCGCACCGGCGCTCCAGGCCTTCCAGGAAAACCAGGACTTCCAGGACAGCCTGGTCCAGAGGGACCCAAGGTACGTGTCATGGCCTCTAAGTTACAGTCAGACATTAGTCCAAGCAAAAAGGATGTTACGTGCACTACATAAATAAAGGAAAGGTCTCCCGTTGCCTTCTATAATGTCAGATCCCCTTCTTATGAGAAATGGTGCAGTCTACTTCCTGGAACAAACACTTATTATGCTACAGCTTCATATTGCGTGCCATTCAGTAAAACTTGACCTGTTCCAGGGTGAGAGGGGTGACCAAGGACTCATGGGCTTACCAGGACTCCGAGGTCCAGCAGGGACAAAGGTCAGTAACATCTGAATGTGAAACACAATCATAGAAGACACACACGGACATTAATGATGCATGTCTGTCCCTTCAGGGGTCACGTGGTTACAAAGGCGATAAGGTATGTTTACAGGAATGCTTAAACAGGTATTTATATATGACACCGTTTCACCCTTTCATCTTCTCTTTTCTAAAACAAGGGTGAGCGAGGTGACTCTGGTTCATCAGGACCAAAAGGAGACAAGGTAAGTGTCAGAAACCATCAGGAAAGTGCCGTGTAATCACATCTAGAGCTTTTATTTTTGGATGTGAGAGAATTTTTTTTCTTATCTGTTGTGATGAGACAACCTGATCAGATCCTAGTATCCGCCATCAGCTCCTCCAAATGTTGATGAATAAGTTTTTCATACACTGTTATACAGAATCTGATTCCTGTCCCAAGTTCCTGCCAGAGATGCTCTGGTTACAGATTTCTAGGAATGTTGAGCTGCAGTCAAGCTAAAAATCAGCTGATTCCATTTGCCTACTGGGTGCTCTGGTGTTCTCTCACTTCAGGGCTCCGTTGGTCTGCCGGGCATGCTGGGACAAAAGGTATGGATGGCACGCTCAATAGGAGAGCACACAGATTGGATTAAACCTGTTTAACTTTGCTCGGTCCTAAGGGTGAACTGGGCCCAAAGGGAGAGCTGGGTGTTCCAGGGAAGAGGGGACCAACTGGAAGACCAGGAAAGAGAGGCAAACAGGTGGAAACACAACCTGTAACACACACAGGCCACCTTTTGTGTGTCTGTGATCCGAAGGTGGGATGTTTTTGGGTTTGTGCAGGGTATGAAGGGCCACACGGGAACCCCGGGAGTCATGGGCCCTCCAGGGCCTCCTGGTTCTAATGGCCTCCCTGGTCCACCGGGACCTCCTGCCTCAGGTGTTGTGACACACATACACACACACACACACACACACACGCACGCACATTTCGTAACATCCATGTATTTTCCTGCAGGTCTGTTTCTGGTGGGGGAGAAGGGGGAGAAGGGCCTGCCCGGCCCGCCGGGCCGCTGTGACTGTGATGCTGTCCTCAGAGGCAACAACGCTCCATTTGGGAACTATTACACCCAAAGGCGTGGCAGCAACAAGCTCACTCCGGTAGGATGTTGACAGGACTAACTGAACTTGGAGCATTACTGAGTTATTCGTCATGTTTCTGTTCTTTGCTCTGTAGATCTTTGTGGTGAACAGTGAGGAAGAAATGAAACGTCTGCATGTAGAAAATGCAATAGCCCTGAGGAAGGATCAAAGGATGCTTTACTTTAAAGATAAAGATGGCTGGACCCCCATACAGGTAATTACAGCCACATTTTTAGATAAAGATAACTCTTTCATTATAAATATTTTCACGTCTTTCCCAGCCATTCCAGCCGTTCCAGTCTACGGAGAAAGTCCCAGACAGAGTGGGTGTGTGTGGTGATGGGAAGGTGCAGGCCCAGCACGGAGAGGAGTGTGACGACGGAAACCAGATTGTCACTGACGCATGTCTAAGTGAGTTACACACAGAAATATTCAGTGATGTAGATCAGTGTCGCTGGTGGTCTGAACAGACAATCAGCCTCGAACTTCAGCATTGGGCTGCTTTTGGCTGAATACTATGGAACTAGGATTGGGACGATATTAAATTTAACTTGTACCAAGTTTTGTAACCTGTAACATTTTTTTGTATCTGTGACTTTTGTTTTGTACAATGTAATTCATGTTTTGTAACACATGACTTTCGTTTTGTAACACATAACTTTCATTTAGTAACACGTAGTATTTGTTTTGTGACAGGTAACTTTGTAGCATGTAACTTTGGTACGTAACATGAAACTTTTATTTTGTAACTTGCAGGAAAAAATCAGTGTACAAGTTTCAAATCACAAATCTCACTCTACAGTTACAAAACTCAAGTAGTCAAGTACAAAACATTTTGTCCCAATTCTAGCTCGCTTCCAAAGGGAATTGTCTTTGACAGGAATCCAAGACTCGTGATTGGCTGGTCAGACAAAGCCTGTCATTGGTTCTTTGGGAAGGAAGCTAGAATTGGGACAAAATGTTTTGCACTTGTAAACTTAAGTTTTGTAACTGTAGACTGAGATGTGTGTTTTGAGAGCTGTGATTTGAAACTTGTACATTGTTCTCTAAAACGAAAGTTACATGTTACAAAACAAGAATTACGTGCTACAAAATGAAAGTTACAGTTACAAAACAAGAATTACGTGCTACAAAATGAAAGTTACAGTTACAAAACGAATTACGTGCTACAAAATGAAAGTTACAGTTACAAAACAAGAATTACGTGCTACAAAATGAAAGTTACAGTTACAAAACAAGAATTACGTGCTACAAAATGAAAGTTACAGTTACAAAACGTGTTACAGGTTACAAAGCTTGGTACAAGTTACATGTAATATTGTCCCAATCCTAGTTCCAAACATCCCACCTGCAGAACCTCACCAAAACCCCACAGATACTGTTCCACGTGGAGAGCGGCACACACTGAAACCTTTCTTTGGTGTTTAATTAATACCCCCCCCCCCCCCCCCCCCCCCTCCTCTTTCCTGCCAACCCCTCACTTCTTTCTGCTTCTGGTCAATTTAATTAACAGAAAAATGCTGCACTGGCATCACTGGAAGCAGACGCCGTGCCAAAGAAATGACTAACGTGCTTCTTTCTCACCCCTCTGCTGTTTTCTTGCCTTTGCAGACTGTAAGTGGGCCTACTGTGGAGACGGTTACCGACATGAAGGGATGGAGGAGTGTGATGGCAAAGACTTTGGTTATCAGACCTGTAAATCCTATCTTGCAGGGTATGTTCACAGAAATTCAGCAACACAGTATTTCTTATGAAACACGTTTGCAAAATAGCTATATATTATTTCTCTTTGTGAGACATTGGTAAACACACATATTTAACAAAGTACAATTTAAAATAAAAGTGCTGCACTATAGTTTTTAAATCAAATAAACATTCTCTTTTCATCAGCTCCTTTGGGCAGCTCCGATGCACAGACTCCTGCCTCATCGACTCAACTGGCTGCAAAAACTTCACCTGATCCCAGAACATCACAAATGGTCATGTGCATTTTGCTCTTTCTGATTGTGGAGGGGGAAAAAAGCCTCTGATTTCAACTGGAGACAGGAATTACTAAAGAGAGTTCCTGTGTTTGCTTTGAGCAATGGACAGTAATGAAAGTCAGCTTTTAAACCAGCTGTCTCCCTGGAGGATCAGACCTGGACTTGTCTCAGAGAACTGCTGTTTGTGGTCGGCTGCAGCACTGTTACGGGTGGGGGGGGATTGGGGATTAGTGGGAACTCATTTTAACAATGTGATGATTGTACTATATGAAAAACC
The DNA here is from genome assembly GCF_043380555.1 of Nothobranchius furzeri. Classification (NCBI taxonomy): domain Eukaryota; kingdom Metazoa; phylum Chordata; class Actinopteri; order Cyprinodontiformes; family Nothobranchiidae; genus Nothobranchius; species Nothobranchius furzeri. The sequence goes on along the minus strand of NC_091751.1, from coordinate 29,140,346 downwards.
TACAAAATACGACTTGCTGAATGTTCATGCAAAAATAAGCTATGTTGACACAAGTGAAAACAGCTACAGGTGTGGCTGGATCAGAGGTGTGAATGCATTGATTCCTGTTTAATGTATCATGAAACATATGTATGGCTTTTGATAACGCATGTAAATGCATAATGTTGCTCTAACTGCTGTTTAACTGCTTTAAAAGTACAACTAGAGGAGAGTGTACACAGCCTGAGAAATACGACTGAATGTAGCAAACTAAAAAAAACATCCAGGGGTGCAGCATGAAGAGTTTAGGCAGAACTAATCAGCTGATCATCTTCTGCATGGATGCGAATGTAATAAAACACAAAACAATGAGGAACTACACTGGTTTTAGGGTTTATGAGTAGTCATGGGCGGTGCTCCGTGAGAGAATCAGCCAATCAGAGGACAGCGTCGTGCGGAGACTTGATTGAAGCAGCGTCGCTGCCACGTAGAGGACATGGTTGTCCTCCTGTTCCCGTGTGTGTGAAGCTGAAGCTGCCGGTATGTTGGTGCTGGTGCTCAGCTGGCTCTGCCTGCCCGCCGTAGCCTCCGTCAGCGGCGGGAAGCTGCCTGAAGCCGAGGTAAAGACCGAGGTCCTGCACAGACCCTTCATCTGTCACCGGAAGTCCAAATACGGAGACATGTTACTGGTGCATCACGACGGCTTCTTTGAAAACGGGACCATATTTTACACCAGGTGTGTTTCCTGTTTTGTCTAGAGATCGTGCATTATTTAACCCTTTCAGCCAGCAGCTGCTGTGTGCGTGCATATAAAAATATACTTTTCACGTCTAACAATGGGACATGTCCTCACGGTGAAGAAAACCCGAAAACATGGTTTCGGAGGTTGGGTGTTGCCCTTTAGGTTCGGCTAAGGGGCTATGAATAGAACCCCACTGGGTAGGGTATGGGTTAGGCATAGCGGATCACCAAAATGAATGTAAGTCAATGACGGGTCCTCACAAGTATACTAAGGTGTGTGTGTGTGTGTGTGTGTGTGTGTGTGTGTGTGTGTGTGTGTGTGTGTGTGTGTGTGTGTGTGTGTGTATTCTGGTCCTTGAGAGCCACTGTCAGCAGTGTTGGAGCAGGTAAACAGTATGATATGATTCAATGAAATTGAATAGAGAATACCCTCTAAAAAGAGTAACCAACAAGAAAACTTAAAAAGTCACAATTTAAAGGGATACTATGCAACTTTTTTAATTTTTTTAATCATTTTCTTGAGCCAGTATGTGCTTAGATGACCCTTTACCACGTTAATGAAAAGTCACTCAGACCCTCACCACCCCCTGTGGCCAGAATACCACACTTGCAACTTCAGTGTGGTGGGCGGCCAGCTGTTAGACAATTGAGCTGACATACCTGGCACTGCAGTCTATTTCCAGCAGGTGTCCTGCATGCTTTACATCATGAACACACCTGATATGTTTGATTTTGTGATGAATTCCTTCTGTAGACGCTAATGATGGCTGGGGAGATATTCCACACTGCGAGGTGATAGGTTTTGCTTTCGGTTGTAGTAAACAGACACTAGGGGTGCTAGAAACCAGCCAAAATGGCCTAGTCCTCCTTTAAAGAATGCTGAAATTACCACCACCACCACCCCCCACCCCACCCCACCACCCCAATTCCTGTCCCCTTTGCATGAAAGATACGGCCAACGGAAGTTACGGTGTAACTATGGTTCTGTGAGTTCCTGGATGACTGCCAGTGGCAGTAAACAGAGTGGATGTATCTCCTCGCGCTCTGCGCAGGTCGAGTACTAATGTAAACAAAGTCACGCACGTGACACGTAGCGCACCTGGTCGCGAGTCTATAAATTACGCGCCGATAGCTACGTTCGGGTCTCCCGGGATCTTCTCGCCCGAGAAGTTCCGAGTGACCCCTGTGACTGGCAGTCATCCAGGAACTCACAGAACCATAGTTACACCGTAACTTCCGTTCTGTTTCGTTCCCTCCTGACTGCCAGTGGCAGCAAACAGAGTGGATGACTTATGCCAGAAGTGTCACGAGGAACATAAAACTCACCGTCACTCAGGAGGTAGCCGCCAGAGGCAGCACCGCCGAAGCGAGCGCGGACCCGTGGCCAACGTTGAGGCGGTAGAAGCGTGCAAACGTGCACGGAGTTGCCCAGGACGCCGCAGCACAGACGTCCGCCAGTGGCACACCTCTCATCGCCGCCCAGGATGTAGCAACGCTCCTGGTGGAATGGCACACGATCCCAGGGGGAGCCACGGCACCCACTGCCGCGTAAGCCATCGCAATGGCGTCCACGACCCAATGCGACAGCCTCTGCTTCGAGAGGGCCCGACCCCTGTTCACTCCTCCGTGACAGACAAACAGCTGGTTTGACTGCCGGACAGTGTTTGTGGCCACAATATAGAGCTGCAGTGCCCGGACCGGGCACAGCAAATTCGCCCGCCGTTGTTCCTCCGAGTGAAATGGGGGAGGGAAATACGCCCCCAGCTCGATTGCGGCATTCACGTAGCCCGCGGGCAGAACCTTGGGAAGAAAGGCGACGTTGGGCCACAGCGTCACCCCCGACCCATCTGCCTTCCACCGCAGGCAGGCGGGGCTGATGTCCAGTGCGTGCAGCTCACTGACCCGTTTAGCCGACGTCACTTCCAAGAGAAAGGCGGTTTTCACAGACACCACTGCCAACGGGGCAGTAGTCATTGGCTCAAAGGGTGGCCCACACATGGCCCGCAGGACCAGGGGAAGGTTCCAAGCAGGTGCCGGCCTGCACAAGGCAGGACGCAACCTTCTCACGCCCCGCAGAAACTGGGTCACCAAACAGTGAGCCCCAATGCTCCTGCCATCCACCAAGAGGTGGTTGGCCGAAATAGCCGCCAGGTGTACCTTAAGGGTCGAGGCGGCCCGGCCCTTGTCAAACAGGTGCTGGAGGTACCGCAGAACCTCATGCAGGGAACAAGAACCAGGGTCCACGTCCCTGCCAGAACACCAGGTAGCAAACCGCTGCCAACAGCGAGCGTACGTGGCCCTTGTAGACGGAGCCCTGGCACTATCCAGCACCTGCTGGATGGAGGGCTCTAAGCCGACTGGGGGCTGCCTGCCCCTTTCAATGGCCACACCGTGAGCCGAAGATGATCTGGGGACGGATGCCAAATCCTCCCCTCCATCTGAGACAGGAGGTCCCGTCTCGCCGGCAACCGCCATGGCTCTCCATTCAGCAGACTGAGAAGCAATGGAAACCAGAGCCTCATGGGCCAGTCTGGCGCCACCAGAAGGACCTCGTGTGACGAGTCCCTCACCCGATGGAGGGTTGGTAAGATCAACGGAGACGGCGGGAAAGCGTACAGCCGAACCAACGGCCAGGCATTGGCGAGGGCGTCCATCCCCAGAGGGGCGTCGGCCTCTGCCAGGGAGAACCACAGAGGGCAATGTGTGCTGCTCCTCGAGGCGAACAGATCCACCTGGGCCTCTCCAAACTGATGCCACACCCTCTGCACCACCTGAGGGTGCAACCTCCATTCCCCCGGGGGAAGACCCCGCCGGGACAGGCAATCCGCCACCGAGTTCCTCCACCCCGGAAGGTGCAGCGCCCTGATGGAGGCCAAGCGAGGGTAAGCCCAGGTCAGCAGCGTCTGAGCCTCCCTCAACGATCGCAACGACCTGGTGCCCCCCTGATGGTTTATGTGGAACACCGCCGAGGTGCTGTCCATCCGGATGAGCACGTGCTTGCCCCGCAGAAAGGGCAAGAAGCGCCTCAGCGCCAAGTAGACGGTCTTCAACTCCAGGACATTGATGTGAAGCCGTGCCTGACGGGGGCTCCACAACCCCTGGACCGACCTGCACTGCCAATGCGCCCCCCACCCCCGGGGTGACGCATCCGTCGTGACCACCTCCCGTCTGGCGGGAACCGCGCCAAGCGGGACGCCGAGACTCAGGTAGGCGACATCGTCCCAACGACGCAAAAGAGCCACACAGCTGCTCGTGACCTCCAGCTCGACCCGTCGGTGTCGCCGGGGATCCAGGCGGAAGCCGTTGAACCACCTCTGCAAGGGCCGAAGGTGGAGCAGCCCGAGAGGCACCAGTGCAGAAGCCGAGACCAGCATCCCCAACAGTCGCAGCCACACCTGGACCGGGGGTGCCGCCCCAAGGCGAAAGGCCCGGAGCAAGGACCGAATCCGGACCCTCCTCTGCCCGGTCAGCCTCGCCCGCATGGCCACAGAATCTATGGCAATGCCGATAAAATCCACCCGCTGAGTCGGAACCAGAGAACTCTTCTGCAGGTTCACCGTCATCCCCAGCGCCTCGACGTGGGCAAGGACCCTGGCCGTGGCCAGACCCACTTCGCGACACGACGGCGCGCAGACGAGCCAGTCGTCGAGATATGGCAGGACCTTCAACCCCGCCCGACACAGGGGGCTCAGGGCTGCCTTCACGCACCGCGTGAAAACTCGGGGGGCGAGAGACAGGCCGAATGGCAGAACCAGAAACTGGTACACCCTCCCGAGGAAAGAAAACCGCAGGTACTTCCTGTGCCCCGGATGGATCGGGACATGGAAGTATGCGTCCTTGAGGTCTATGGTCGTAAACCACTCTCCCGGACAAACCACCTGAAGGACATCGCGAGTCCGAAGCATGCGGAAGGGCAGCACCTTCAGGAACCGATTGAGACCCCTGAGGTCCAGTACCGGCCGCAGGGGCCCATCCTTCTTGGGCACCAAGAAATACGTCGAATAAAAGCCGTCTGCCTGCAAATGCGGCGGAACGACCTCTATGGCCCGTTTGTCCAGGAGCACATCTATTTCCTGCATCAGGATGCTGACCCGTGCAGGATCTGTGACCGAAGTCACCCTGACCCCCGAAGGGGGTGGGGGCCGACGGCGGAACTGCAACCTGTAGCCCTGGGACATAGTTCGAACCACCCAAGCGTCTCTGCATTGGGCCTCCCAGAGGGCCAGGTGCTGTGGTGTAAATCTGCCCGCCGCCGGCCCACAGCCCTCAGGCCGTGTCCCGACGCCTGTTTGGGGCCCTGGGGGGGCGGCGGCCCCTGTCCTGCCCCGAGGATCCCCGGGGCGGGGCCTGACCTGCCCCCGAGCATCTCCAAGTCCCTGCCGCAGCCGCGGCCTGCTGGGCGACCTGCAAGGGGGCGGCCGGACAAAACCGGCGCCGAGGGTCTCGTGCCCCTCGTGGCCTGGACTGTGGCATGGGGAGGACCCCTGCCCCGCTACGCCCACTCCAGGCCTCTGCGGCTTGTCTGGACTGCCGCCGACGTTCCAACGCCCGCTCAGCCTCGGGCCCGAACAACTGGCCCGGCACCACGGGCAGACCGCGCAGGCTCTGTCGGCAATCATCCGACACCGGAACCTGACGGCGAGCCACTACCAGCGTGCCCAACAACCGACCAAGCTCCCTGGACATCAGCCCAAATGCTTGCAGGGCTGCGTCGTTCGTATCGCCCAGTGCCATCCCCGCTGCGCCCGACTGCAGCATCTGGGACTGGGCTAGCAACAGCACCGACAGCGAATTGCTGGTGCGTGCCATCCGTGCCCCGATGTGGTAAGCCCGGCACAGTAAGCTGTCGGTCACCCGACACTGGGTGCTCGGACAGCGGACCCTGTCCCTCAATGCCTCATCCGGGGAGAGCACCAGAGAGGCAACGCAGTGGTCCACCGGGGGCATGCGGTCCAACCCGTAGGTTCCTGCCTCCCGCATCGATGCCAGGGTCCTGGCATCCCTACCATGGTGGGAAAGCTGTCTCGGGTCCCCCCAGCACCGCTGCATCTCCTCCACAAAGGCTGGCGATGGTGGGACCTGAAACGGGGGCGCCGCCGGAGCCCGGCGGAAGAAGGGATTCCCCGCCGGACGGGCCACCGGCACGTCGTCCAGTCCAATCCTGGCCAGTGCCGCTCGCAAAATCGCCCGCAACTGACAGGGGTCCTCCGCCAGCTCCGAGCTTGCTGAGCTATGGAGAGACATCCCCGAGTCGCCATGACCTCCCAGGCCCGGGGGCTCCATCACCAGCCCCTGACTACGGCCAGGAGAGGGGCCCTCCTCCTCGAGGGACTGAAACTCAGAATTTGAGGCCCTCACAGAGATCAGGTCGTCCAGGCCCCCCTCGTCCGGGGCTCTGGTCAGCAGCGCTTTGAGCTGTTCCACCTCCGCCCGCAAAGAGTCCACTTCCTGGCGAGAGGGTTGCGCCACACGCCGCTTCTTGCGCCTCGGGCTGCCGCGTTCCTCAGCCGGTCTATCCCTCCGTCTCCCGGAACACGGGCGAGGGACACCAGAGGGCGGCAGGTCTGACTCAAACAGGAGGCACTCCACTTGACGTAGCCTGTCCTCCCGCACCGCCAGCGGCAAAATGCTGCAGTTCATGCACGGGTAAGTCAGCGCCTCTCTGAGGTGACCGACGCCCAGGCACTTGGGACATAAGTCGTGCCCGTCCTCCACCTTTCAGGGGAGCCCCGCATGACGTACACTCCAACATCCTTACCGGTGTGGGAGACGCCAGCGACTCCACAGGAACTGAGCGAGGACTTCGAGGAAAACTGAAGAACGCGATTCAGTCATGGAGTTGTAAAACAACACACGTGCGTGTGTGTCGGCTAGGTAATCTGAGCGTGCCACCACCACGGTCAGAACGTCCAGCCCCACTCACCGGTAGCGTTGTAAAACAACACACGTGCGTGTGTGTCGGCTAGGTAATCTGAGCGTGCCACCACCACGGTCAGAACGTCCAGCCCCACTTACCTGTAGCGCTCGCCGGCCGCACTCACCTCCCCTTTCCACAGGGGAAAACCTGCGACCGCCAGCGAGCCCTATCCGAGCCGGCAGCGGCGGTCCGAACGGCGCCGGCCGGCCGCACCACCCTCACTCGGTAACAATTAGCAGATAAATAACAGCGTCAATCCACCGCCCCAGAGGGCTCCTTCGAGCGCTCCGACCACACGGTCCCGGGCAGGAAGACGCCAAGTAAAAACAGTACTCACCTCTCAAGACCGATAAGATCCGAATCACGGACTTACGGAGCGATTGACCAGCGAAGCACGCCAGGCCAACAGCGAGAAGATCAAAGAGACCCGAACATAGCTATCGGCGCGTAATTTATAGACTCGCGACCAGGTGCGCTACGTGTCACGTGCGTGACTTTGTTTACATTAGTACTCGACCTGCGCAGAGCGCGAGGAGATACATCCACTCTGTTTACTGCCACTGGCAGTCAGGAGGGAACGAAACAGAACCTCCTGTCCAGAATATGTTTACGCCATGACCATAGATGGATGATGTGATCCGTTTGCACTAATCCACTTTTTATGGGCTATTTAAAGATGTGGAAACAGCAGCAGTCGCAGCTCAAACAGGATACTGTTACAATCTCTCTGCCGGCAGCTACAGAGTGGAGGGTGATATGAAAATCTGGCCAAAGCTAACATGCAGTACCATTTTGGCTACTTTGGCTAGGTTTGTAACGACACCCTTCTTAAATGGAGCCAATGAAGACAAACTGGTGGGCAGGATTTTATCACTGCAAACATTTTAGAGGAAGAAGATAAACTCAGTCTTACCATCATTCACTCAGAAAGTGCCAGCCAGGCTTTAACGTAATCCTAACTAGGGCTTGGCCGATTTATCGGTTAGCCGATTAATCGGGCCGATATTTAGCACTTCTTCACCAACGCCATTGGCCAGTAAGCCTCTTTAGTAGAGCCGATTTAAAGTCAGGCACTTCCGCGGGCAGCCCGCTGCTTGGGGTAAGGACCCCAATCTAAAACATTGGGCCTTTGTCTGCAGAAGTCCACCAGCAGCTCCTTGGTTTTCCCCATGTTGATCAGGAGATTGTTCTGCTGGCATGAGTCCCCAAAATCCCATGTCCCCAGTCTTTACTTTGAGTTGTCCTCACTGGTGATGAGGCTAACTATGGCAGACTCATCAAAGAACTTCTGTTGATGGCAGTCTGTGGAGTTGGTGGAGAAGTCTGCAGTCTGGAGGGTGAAGAGGAACCAGTACAGTTCCCTGTGGTGCCTACTGCAGACACAACCCTGTGATCTAACAAACTATGGGCGTTCTGTGAGTAGTCCAATATCCACTGTGTCAGGTGGTGGTCCACTCCTGGTGGTCCAGGTTGGATGTTTAGTGTAAAAGGCACTGGAGAAATAAAAAAAACATGATCTTCACAGTGCCTCCAGGCATCTCCAGGTGAGTCGGAGCTTGGTGTAGGAGGTAGATGATGGCTTCTTCCACCTCAATGCCCGGCTGGTTGGCAAACTGCAGTGGATCCAGTGAGGACCTCACTAGGGAGTGAAGATGGGTGAGTGCCAGTGCTACTGGCTTGTAGCTAGGAGGGTGCCACCCAGGTTCCACACTGGATGGCACTGCTATACTGGGTCCCTCTATACATGGCCCTACACTGCCAGTATACAGGGCTGTCTGCATTGTCCATATAAGACTCTGGTATCCATGATATTAAAGAAGTCTGAAATAAAACATTTTCATGCTCATAGATGAGTAAACACTGTAAACCTGACTGAGGTGGTCATATTTTGTGCTGGGATGGTTATAAAAAAAACTTAACTTGTGTTTGGAAAGTTAACTGGATTTCAAACGTGCCATTCTCTTTTGGAAAAACACCCTAAACATGACTTATTTGGTCCATGTAGAAATAATTTACTCGGTGAACTGGAGAAACGGGTTCATGCTGTAGGACTAAATACATACTCAAGTAAGATGCAGAGAGTTTAAAACAGATCTAAACTCCAACTATTTAAGCTGATTTTTATGCTCTACTCAGTCACCAGGGTTTTACCTACGTTTAAATTTGCGTGGCGGCCGCCTCCAGCTATTTTAGTGCCGCCCCAGCCTGATTTCACTCTGCCCCCAGCTATATGGATGTTATTTTAACTGCAGTTGCAACGTTGTGCCACTACAGGGGCGCTGTATCTGCAGCGGTGCACCAAAAGCGCTAAAACCGCTGCAGAATAAGATAAAAAAATTGCTTTTCTCGCTAGTTGGTACATAGCTATGGTTGGTGCTACTGACGTCCTGATTTTAACCCCAGGCTCTTCCATATCAGAGCAGGAATGTACAGTGCAACGAAAAAAGCTGTCTGTGCATGTCTGTCTATTTTTACACGTAGCACTGGTGCAACATCCTTGAATTACTATTTTCCCCAGAACTTTATTGAACAAAAGTAAGTTACGTGTAAGAAAAATGCTTTTTACTGGCGCACAGTGTGGTCATCTGGATGCAGTGGAGAAAAATAAAGGAACCAGCAAAGTCACAAAGGCAGAACCGGTCCAAAGTTTGGGATCAAACGTGCAGCTACACGCAGATTGGCTAATGCTAAAGCTAACGGGTAGCAGTCTCACAATCAAGTGGCGCACAGAAAAATATATGATGATCGTAAATCTAAGAAAGACTAAACTCTACAAGTGAATGAAAAGTCCCCACCATCCTGTTTATTCTGCATCCTGCAGCGCCATGGATCAGAACCGCTGCAGATACGAGTCACATTACTGCTACAAGATAAGGCAAGCCGTTGTAGTATATAATTTTCAAACGCTTCTATCTTTGAACATAATTTAAAGTGGATTATTTCCAACCTGGACATAATAGACATGCCACCATTACATTGTTAGTAGCAGAAATTAAACGTTATTACCATCTCCAACATAAATGCATGTTAATGAAATGCATTATATTTTACTGGATATATTTATGTGTTATTTTGACTCAGATGAGTGTTCTCACTACAAACCTAAAATGTTACTGAAATGTAGGTCAGATGGGGAAAAAGGGAACTAAAAACCAGTCTAATGCATATTATTGAGCCTTTTATAATAAGACTGTTATTTCAGCCTCATAATTTTGTTGTTTTATTTCATATTTTTCAGCAGCAAACCAGTTTTGTTTCACTTGAAACGTTGTCAAATGGAATATTAAATTAATCAACAGAAGCTTAGATTAGAACACTTAACGAAAAAATATTTTGCCTTTTAAAAAAGTTGAATGCAGAGCATGCATGTGCTGGCGCATGGTCAGGATGGTACCCCCTCTGCCTCGGTTTGAGCCAGGAAAAACCCTGGTCTAGGGCTGGGCGATATGGCAAAAATAGAATATCACGATTTTTCGAATATTTCATCACGATTTCGATTTTATCACGATTTTTTATCCATGAATAGCACGACTTCAATTGCGTATTAAAGAAGAGAAACATTGAATAAATAAACATTTATTCATATTAGGGATAATCAGCACAGTGCTAACACACTTATACTTTAAACTCACACCAGAGATGATAAAAGCCCTGAGAGAAACAATTACAAAAATCAGTTTTTCTCGTTTTTCAAGTAACTTAACATAAATTAATATCGTAAACATATTTAAAGTGCAAACATGTCAATTGCAAACGTATTGTGTAAACATTAACATGTTCAAAATACTATGTAGCTCCCAGTTGCTCATGTAGTGGATAGTTAAGCTCAAATAAGGCTCTGATGTGCGGCTGGACCAGAGATCGCTTGTGGTAGCAAAAATCTGCGCATTCTGAATATTTTCTGCAACAAGTATCTAAATAAAGTAAAATTTTCCAGTGCAGATTGAAGACAACCCATAGAAGCACTGATTTGATCTCAATTCACAGAAAAATAGAACAGGTTATGCACCTAATAAATAAAATTACTAACAAACTCAGGAATCTTTCTTTGCTTCACTGTTCTGGTGCACCTCTTATTATTTGGAAACTTCATTTACTGCAGCTGGCAGAGGCAGAGATTGTTTCTATTGATCACGGAGTTTACAGAATCATTTTAAATTGTAATAGGGGAAGACTGCAAGAGGGAGCGGTAAAATACAGGAGGTCCCCAGCAAGAACAAGAAACTACGAGTCTGATGAAACCCGCCGGTTTTCCATCAGGCATTCACGGGGCAGCTCCAACGACCTAGTGACCGAGCTCAGTCCGGTACCGGCTCGGCAGAGGGTGAACGAGCCGAGGCGACGTCGTGCTCTGCTTAAGAAGCGGTGTTATTTTCCTGCTTCAGAAGAAGCGTCCAATGTGTTTTTACGCTTTCTCCGAGACATGTCACGTCACTAAGTTGTTAGCGCCGCGCGCTAAGGAAACCCTGCGTTCCTCTTCGGAACGAAAACCTCGTTGTCGCTCTCAGCCGCGGCCGAAGCCATGTTTGTTCACACACAGGTGAAAACAAGCGGGGCACTAATATATTACTATGACTCACTCTGATTGGTTAAGGGTCAAACAAAGGCGTGTCATTCGCCTGGGGTAAGTTCCCTTTTCATTCAGAGGCAGAATTTCAACAGCAGAGCTGTGAATCGTGATAAAAAGGTCTCTCAAAAATGACAGACCGTCAGATGTGTAGATCGTCAAACGGTCTAAAATCGTCATATCGCCCAGCCCTACCCTGGTCACAATCATATTCTGACAGCACTGCTATAAAAGCAGAGAAGAGTTGCTATAGGAGTCGTGTAGAAATGTTTTTTCAGTAAACTCTTTGTTATGTTCTGTGTACACGCTCATTTGCCTCAATAAAAACATAATGTCTCATCTCTCCGTTTTACTTTTTACCGGCAGCAGTTTGTTCTGAAACACTTGTCTCTAAATGTGTTCAGATATAACTTTTACTTTCCTCTGCAGTCGAAGTCAAGGTGCTGGTGACAAGGACGCCATGTGGTTCACACTGGGCATCCGACAAGTAATCAAAGGCTGGGATGTGGGCCTGCAGAATATGTGTGCTGGAGAGAAGAGGAGGCTGGTGATCCCTCCATCTCTGGCCTATGGGAAAGAAGGGAAAGGTGGTGAATTCTGGGAAAATCTGGCTCTTTAAATAACTGCTTCCCAACGTTCTTCTGTCTTGCTTTGACTCTTGGGTTAAGACTCCAAGCCTGCATAATGGCTTCTTTAGTCTACTTTCTCTCCGCATGGAGCATGCAGACAAAACTGTTTCCTGGTAAGCACAACACTAACAGTCTGAGCTCGCTATTAACACCATCAACTAAATATTTCCTTTATGATTGTGAATAGTTGTAGAGACGCGACAACTTTATTTAGATTCAGCTGATTTCTTGTGTTGCTGACCAGGTAAGATCCCACCTGAGAGCACACTGACCTTCATCGTTGAGCTGCTTGAAATCAGAAATGGTCCAAGGTCACACGAGTCCTTCCAGGAGATGGACCTCAACGATGACTGGAGGCTGTCCAAAGACGAGGTGAGGGTCAGAGGCACCACTGTCCTCTCAGTGCTGCTGGCTCACAGTCTTTGGTAGATTTAGGCTTAAAATGCTCATATTAAAGTTTTTCCCGTTAAAATGAAATCTGCAACGAGATGGTGCAGTATTTAGAAAATGTGATCATGTGTAATATTGTGATATTGACTATGGCAGTCGGGATAATTTAATGGCGTTGTGGGCAATGTCTGACTGAGCTGTGAGCGTTTATGGCTCCTGCTGATTGGTCTAATATTTTATTAGCACACGGTCGGATTTAGTGTATTCTCTGCTTCTTTCTGCCCTCTGTGTTTATCAGGTGAAAGAGTACCTGCGGAAGGAGTACGAGCGCTACGGCTACCCTCCTAACGACACGCTACACGAGAGCGTGGCTGAGGACATTTTTGACAAAGAGGACAAGAACAAGGACGGCTTCATATCTTCCAGGGAGTTCACGTACAAACACGATGAGCTGTGAAGTCACGATTAACGCTACAGGGAAGCCTGTTTGGGCTAAAGCTGCTTTTTTGTGAGCTTTGTGTCAGCCTCTGTTTCCCAAACTAAGACCCGTTTTGTTTTCACCTTTGAAGAAAATTGGTGATCCAGACTGACCTGTCTTGGTTTCTTCTCCCATTAAAAACACACCTTCCTTTGTGAAATGAGACGACGTGCACCATTTTTACAAGTTGTGGACAAAGATAAAGATGAGTAAATAAAACTGATGTTTTATTCAGATTTGTTTTTTCTAAAATTATTTTCAAATAAAAACGACACAAAGACCAAAGTAACACATTTTTTAACACATCTGAAGTGATCTGTACTATGACTGAATCCTTTGAGAGACGATCTCTTTGGGAGAAAAGCTCTGGAACTCCTGTTACAGGAACTAGAAGTGAAACAAAGCAGAGAGGAGCTTCCGACGACCACATTTGGAGTATCGTTTCCTGATAGTTGGACATCTCTGATTGGCTAACAGAAACATGACTCCACCGCTGACTCTGTTCGCTCTGCAACGTTGATGTTTTATCTCCACATATAACACAAGCTTGGAGGAGTTCTGTGTGGTGGAGTTGCTAATGCTAACAGTTAGCTTCTGCTAGCTTAAATGTGCTCACTCTCTCTCCTGGATGCTAAACCAACAGCCTTCCCCGTTGTGAGACAAGATGGGTGAGTCCATGATGATGCTAAGTAGATCTGTCAGGCTTTAGATCAGAGTTTCACCATTTCTTTTCTATCAGAAGCTAACGCAGGAGGTGGCTGTAGAAGACATTTCACATTCAACCTGCATGTGAAGCTCAGAGTGACGATTATATTTAAAAAATAACAAGTAAAACCCACCATCTAGTGAACCTGCCCTTTAAAAACAGGTATGTAAACACACCCTAAAAAAACATCAATTACAGTAATGCAAGTAAACGTAAATCATTACTCTGGCTGTCACCAACACGAAGCCTAGATCCATCCATGTTTCAGGATTCTTGTCCCACTCTGGACCCTCCAGCACCACCTGAGCCTGGTATTAACCAGCCTACCTGAGTCTTGCTGCTGACCATGTCCATCCCTCTGACCCCGTGGCCCAACTTCTGATGCTGCTTCCAGCAGGATCATGCACCATGTCACAAAGCTCAGGTCATCCCTAACTGGTTTCTAGAACATGACCATGGGTTCGCTGGACTCCAACGGCCTCCACAGTCACAAGGTCGTATTCCCGTCTAGAACCTTTGAGATGTGGTGGAACAGGAGGTTCTCATCATGGGTGGAGCTGAAGCTGTCAAGTCAGGGTGGACCAGAACCTCTGAAGAATGGTTCCCACACCTGGTCAAATCTGTTACATGAAGAACTGACGAGGCTTGGAAGAAGAAAGTGGGTCGAGCTCCTAATGTTGTTGTCTTGTTTGTTTTACATAAAGATTCTTAAATTATTTGGTGATTTTACTTGGTAATGTGTTTTCACATAAAACCAGCAGGTGGCGCTGTTTTACTAGGTGTTAGAACTTATTTGTTTCTAAGGAGGAAACAACATACCTTATTTATTATTTAGCATCCAACACTAAAACGGATACACTTCAATAATCTCAGCATCAGTCCAGTCACAATAAATCCTAATAAATATCACTCTGTTGTGTACAAACACACACAGTTCACTTCATAATGAAGATTAATGCCAAAAAATTCACATTTAATCATGTTTTCTGATTTCACAATAAAATAAATGTCCACTTTATTACACTCCTGCTACTATGGTCTCAAACTAGAAGTTTTGTGACTAATCTTGTCTAAATATTGAAGACAATGTTACAAGAAAATAAAATCCTAGAAATGTGTTATTAATGGAGCACCTAATCTGTTAAAAACTGTAAAATACGTTAAAGAGGATAAACGAAGAAAGGAAAGTGTGGTTGGAGTGTGTGTGCTGTTGTAGAGACATCATGTGGTCAGTCCTCCTCCTCACACATACAAAACATTCCACACTGGAGAAAGGTCAGAGGTCACACTGTCAGAAACAGGCAGGACCGTGTTTGACACTTGGACACACACACACACACGTTTTGTTGTCATCTAGAGCCATTAGAAGAGCTTCTTTTGGAAGAAGAGTGACTCATCTGAGGTGTGCTCTGATCCCGGGCGGTTTGGGGTTCGCTGGGAAATAAATAAAAAAACAGATGAGAACAAAGCTCCAAGAGAAGATGAGAATTAATCACGTGGGCCTACCTCTGTTTTCTTTGCTTGGGTAGGTTCTGGGGTATGCCTTGAATTCATCTGGTGGGGGGAAGTCCTCTACTGGGTGGAACTGGAACTTGGATTCAAAATCATCTAAAAGGAGAAAAATCCAGATGGACTAAATGTCCCAAAGGCTCTTAAAGTGTGTGTTAGCTCACAGCTGCAGTCGTACTCAGGCTGTTCAGGTGTCCGTTCCTGAGGCTGAACGGCGGCAGAGGAGGAGGTGGTGGAGGGGGAGGAATGCGGATGGACAACTCCGTGGTGGGAGAGCGTGCCGGTGGAGCGGGAGGAGGAGCCAGTCGACCCACACCTGCTCACAAGACGAGGCAGACGTCAGAGATACAAAGCAACAGAAATACGTAACAACTACGCAGATCTTCCAGGGTTCCGCAACAATCACAAACAAACATATACTCGTGTGTGTGTGTGTGTGTGTGTGTGTGTGTGTGTGTGTGTGTGTGTGTGTGTGTGTGTGTGTGTGTGTGTGTGTGTGTGTGTGTGTGTGTGTGTGTGTGTGTGTGTGTGTGTGTGTGTGTACGAGAAAGAGAGGCAACTTTGTGCAAATATTAATTTACCTAAGCTTCTGGGCACAGCTGGTGGCCGTCGAGTGGGAACGTTGCAGGGATATGAGGGTGGCAGTGAGCACATAGCTGAGGAGGGCACGGGGGCAGACTTGGGTGGTGGTGGGGCAACGGTGTTTGAGCAGCTTGGAGTTAAGGATGCTGGTAAAGGTGGAGGTGGAGGTGGTGGAGGAGGACCAAGGGGGCTGTGGCGTATAAAGGTGGATGGCTCAGAGATGGCTGCAGAAGGAGGAGGAGAGTAGAAACAACCAGAGGAACGATCTCCGGGGGGAGGAGGAGGTGGGGTGGAGGGATGGGGCACAGGTGCATGGTGCTGGATGGGTAGCCATGTTGGCTTGGTGACCTGGAATGGTGGAGGAGGTGGAGGGCAGGTGGGGAGAGAGGGAGGCTTGCTGTAGGCTTGAGGTGGGGGAGGTGGGGGAGGAGCAGAGGGAGGGGCAGGTGGAGGTGTAAAGGGAGAGGATGCTGGAAAAGGAGGTGGGTGCTTGTTGCTGTGAGATGGGGAGGGAGGAGCTGAGGAGGAGGAGGTGAGCAGTCGCTGGATCTCTGCGGTTCTGTGAGGCTCCAGTCCACCGGGTCGGTCTGATGATGTGGGCGTGTTCCAGAGCGGCCTCAGGGAGGCTGCTGAGCTCGATCGTGACACTTCAGACAATCACAGGAGGCAGTGAAACATCACAGCAGCTACAAGCATTCAGTAAACCACTCATTTATGAAGAAATGGAAGCTCCACCTCTACCTTGGGTCTTGCCCGGTTTATCTCTGTGTCCTGCAGGTCTGAGAGTGGGAAACCCTCCAGCAAACATCTCGCCCAGAGACGGTCCGACTGGTGCCATCCCACCAGTGACCTGAGATGAAGCAGAAGAATCTCTGGTGTTTGTCTTTGGTTCTGGTGAAAACCAAGCACACGATTAATGAATCAGCTCAAAACATTGGAAAAATGAACACCTGAACGTATAACAACAGGGTAGAACTATGTGAATGAACAAGAGAGTAACTGAGAGGGTGGATGGTGCTTAAAGCTTTTACTGAAACCTGCCACAAGGGGTGCCGTTTCCCCTTTAGCATCTACGTCTGGGTTTTGTTGCAGGTAAATGCTTAGGGTGAGACACATTGTTCAGAGGGGTGCCCAATCCTGGTCCTGGAGGTTCGCTGCCCAGCATGTTTTAGTTGTTTCTCTGCTCCAACACACCTGATTTTTATTGAATTTTTATTGAACCAGGTGTGTTGGAGAAGAGAAACAACTAAAACATGCTGGGTAGGGGCACTCGAGGACCAGCGTTGGACCACCTGATCTATAACTTTCAATTTCTGTAAAAAAAATAATAAATAAAACATTTAGAGTCCCAACTCAGTAGGATTACAGATCTTCTGCCATGGATTTGTGCCAAAGAGCCAATGCCATTTCTCTCAGATTTGCCCATTATGTCATTACTTTTGTATTTTGTTTTTATCCTTTTTGAAACATTTTGTCTTGACGCACATAAACCCCGCTCCTCTGAAAGCATGGCTGTGCCTTCTCATGACTCACGCGTAACTTTTTGGTTGTGGAGTGATCTTTTGTAACCGTGATAAACTGAGCTTCCTCCACAGTGCGTGGCTCGGTTGGCCACACGTCCGTTTGGTCGACGTGTGAAGGGAAAGGTTGTGGGACTCACTATCAGCGGCAGGAGCACTGCGGTCGTTGACCTGTGTGACCTTCCTGAGCTTGGCTCCCTTGTGGATGTCGGCCAAAAGGGCGTTCCGTCCACCTCCGGTGGACCGGGGCTTAGGAGGCTCCAGAGGACACTGTCACATTACAAATATGAGTTCTTAATTTAGACGTAGCCACAGTTTTGATACCAAACGTGTTTTTATTCACTCATAAAACATGCAGAGAGGCTCCTATTTTACTTTTAAGAGTAAGTTTGCGGTGGCGGACTGAGAGGCAGAGCAACGTTAGATCATCGTGTCTCACCGAACATGAGGACACCGTGGAAACATAACACCCCCCCCCACTCCCGCTTCTGAGAGTCTGCTCGTTGTCCAGTGTGTGTGTGTGTGTGTGTGTGTGTGTGTGTGTGTGTGTGTGTGTGTGTGTGTGTGTGTGTGTGTGTGTGTGTGTGTCTCAATTAATAATGCAAACTACCCCCAGGTGTCATCAAAAAGGACATGCGAAGTGTTTACAAATGCATGAGGACGCTTCAGAGACAGGACAAACTCACCTGTGGCAGGGCAGCAGTGGGTGGAGGTGGGGGAGGGGGGGCAGGCGGGGGAGGTGGCGGGGGAGGGGGTGGAGCCGGCATGCTTCAGATATCTGTGAATAACACACACTCATGACCACATCGCTCTGCTACTGTGTGAGGGGTCACAACTGATGACCTCCTGCCCTCTTCCCCTGAACAGGAAGTGTCTGCAGTTCTAAACAGGAAACAGAAAGCCCTCCATCCTCTCTGCAGAAATCTGACGCAACCCTCCGCCTCGACTGACTCTTCTTCCCACAATGCCTTGTGGTGAAACTTGGGGATGGGAACAATGGTGAGTGTTGTTTGTGAAGTAATGGACCCTCACCCTTCCAGTGGGGGTGTGATGACAGGCCTTTACTGCAGTTTAGACGGAAAACATGAAGGAAAGTCCAAAGGAAGACTAAACTCCATGTTTACGGAGCATTCAGGATGTCTTTAGGCTGGACCAAGAGCATGCTGGATTGTGGATAAACCCTGCACCAATAAGAAGGACCTCCACTCATCCCCATATGCTGGTTCTCATGACTGATTAGAAATCCGCCAGATGTGCAAATTCACCTCTGTGTGGAATTTGCTCCTCGTCAGTAAACACTGAACAAGACCTGTTTGTCCAATGTGTGTGTGTGTGTGTGTGTGTGTGTGTGTGTGTGTGTGTGTGTGTGTGTGTGTGTGTGTGTGTGTGTGTGTGTGTGTGTCTGTGCATGAGTACTTTTCCCGTCTGCAGCTGGCAGACTGTCCACTGTAGCTATTTCTATCTTCATATCTGTGTCGAGGCCAGTCTGGACCTGTGGAGGTCCCATCCTATCAGCCAGGGCGCTGCACAGCCAGCTTGTTCATGTTGGTTTAAACCACACAGGTTGTTTCACAGCCGGTGACCGGGGGGGAGGGGGGGGGGGGGGTTGGGAGAGCCAACCCCCTGGGTGATTCATTCATTCATTCTTATGTTTCTAGAGGTAGAAACCCTGTTTTAGCGTCACTTGTAAAACAACCGTCTGTTTGATGAGGAGATCATTAGGGACTCACAGACAAGGATTTATTTTAGTCACCTAAACAGGGACAATAACATCCC
Source organism: Nothobranchius furzeri (assembly GCF_043380555.1). Lineage (NCBI taxonomy): Eukaryota > Metazoa > Chordata > Actinopteri > Cyprinodontiformes > Nothobranchiidae > Nothobranchius > Nothobranchius furzeri. The sequence goes on along the minus strand of NC_091751.1, from coordinate 29,121,552 downwards.
CTCCAGTGACAGTTTTATTAGATCTGAAGTGACAGTTGATCACATGACTCAGAGTGATGCTGATCAGTGAGATAAACGTCCAGATATGGGTCAGACGCTGGATGACCTGGCACCACATTCACAGACGGGGATGTGCACGAAGCACCAAGCTTAAATTTTCTGAGCGTCTAAACCACAAGTCCTATTGTCAAAAACGACATCAACGTTCCTGTTCAGTGACATGAAGTCTAACGTTTAAACTCTGAATAATGTCTTAATGAGATGGAAACCTGCTGCTGGGCTCCAAACCAAACGGAGACATTTTAACTTCCTATGTCTGAACCTTGTAATGAACCACTAACAAAGGCCACAGCACACTCTAACCAACTTAAATGCATGCTTGGTGCACAATGTGCATGTTGTTGTTTTTTAAGTTACAGGAATGAAAACAAACACAACAGTGATAAAAGGTTTCTGATCATTATTGATGACTAATTGCACCTTAAACACCTTTTTAACCTTTAAACACAGATTTTTTGCTACATTTCTGTAAAACAACAAAACAAATGTTGTTACCTTCTGTAAAGATCACAAATCCACCTTCCTGTTGGACGCTTCAGTCCTCATGGTGGCTCTTCATAACGGAGCAGTGAGAGAGTTATTTATAGTCACCTGCTGCAGGACACCACAGATCAGACCTTTGAGTCGCTGGATTTACAATCTAGAAACTTCTGTAGATGTCCAAAAAAGTTCTAGTCTTCTTTTGACGTCTGTGTTCAGTCTGTCAGCGGCTCTGCTGTCCAGCTCAGAGGCTGCTGTTTGTCTCTCTGAGAGCCACTGCAGGGGACGCACAGAGCCAAACCACACACACACACACACACACACACACACACACACACACACACACACACACACACACACACACACACACACACACACACACACACACACACACACACTGGACCAATGGGCAATTATCATTTTAAAGTCTTGTGCAGCTTTGAATCACATCCTAATGATAAATGATCTAAACCATAAAGAGTCGGTGTAAGAACATCAACGTGTTTGTTTCTACTCTTTTAGTCAGGTCTTTGTCTGCCCAGAGTCACGTGCGCGCCCCCTGGCGTTGAAAGTGCACCATTACACCTCGCACTCTTGTGCACACTCACCTTCAAACAGTCCAGCCTGTTTAACCTGTTGTCCTTTAAACCACCGTGAGACAATTGTGGACATGCAATTTAAAAACCCTAATGTGATTTTATAGTTTTAATCTGCCATAACCCTTACACACACATGCTCTCACACACACACCTTAAAATGCAACAGTGGCAGAGGAATGCAGTGACACAGGCATGGTCCCTCTTTAGACGGAAAGCTAGGACATAATTTGACATTTGGACTCTTTTGTGGTTAAGAACAGACCATAATAAATCACAGACACACTGTCATGGAGTCAGCCGGTGCAGATTTATTTATCATTTTGCCTTCATGTACATCTTCACAGGTGCAAGCTGCTACTCTAAACATCCCCATCTCCTTCAGCCCTACGTGTTAAAATAAAGACCTTCTGTAAATAGCAACCTCTGACTTGTGTCTGGTTGAATCCTTCATCACAACCATCTCTGCTTGTCTGGTGCGTCAGACTAAAAACCTTCAGAGCAAACGGGATCATCCTTCATCGATAGACATGCATTACTCTAGACACCGCAGAATAATTCTGGTGAACATCTTCTGGTCGTTCTGAAGCACATGTGGAAAAAAAGACGATGGATTTAGACGGCGTCTCTGTGTGATTGTGAGCTGTCCAAAAAAAACTAGACTCCCAGGACAACCTTCTGCATTCATAAGTGCTCCTGCTTTTCCAACCATCTTTGAGACTTTTGCAGGCAGATGAGTTCAGTAATTATTATTATATATTAAAAACACACATTAAACATTCCTTCTGTGACCCTTTTGGACAAGTCCATCGTCAAAAGTCCAAAAACCTTAAAAATATATCATTATATATTCAGAAATCTGCATTATTCAGATAAAACTCCAACAATCATCCCGTAGTTCACACGGAGCGTCTCCATGTGTTTAAATCCCTCCCGTTCTGTTACAGAAAACACTGTGAAGCAGTCTGTCATATCCTCTTCCTCCTCTTCCTCATTGCCACCTTACGCCGTCTTTCCCTGAGGCTGCGCTCTCTCTCTCTCCCTCTCCTCTATGGGGAGGGTCGAGCGCACCTTGCCCTTCACTTTGAAGCGACCTGAGCGTGACACCTTCATGTTCCTGCGACAGGTCTGCTCGTTGAACACCGAATACAGCTGGGAGTCGTCGTAGGTCTCGTCGCTGATGAGGGATGAGTTGTTGGACTCATGCTGAGAGTGGCTCTGGCCCCCAGAGCTCTTGGAGGACACGTTGGGGTCTTTTTGCTTTTGGTTCTGTGCAAAGGGGTCAAAGTCTGGCCCAAAGACGTGGTTTGACTCTTTGGTAGATCCACTCTTCTTCTTTGGCAGGAAAGCTTTCCACCATGGTGTCCTCTCCGTCATCTTGGCCCTGAAAATTCAGCACAACAAAGTTATTCCTCCGGAAAAGTGAAGCTCCTTCAAACCTCCTTTTGTGTATTTAGCTCTGCTCTGCATCTCCATCCTCACAAACCTGCAAAAATGATGTTTAAGGATCCTCTCTGAACATCAGCATCTGAACGTTCCTTTACAGCTGAAGGTGAGACTAAGTCTTACCACTAATCTCGTGAATAACCAGTGTGACCGTTTTTAGAGTCTGTAAAACTGGTTGAATGAGTGGTGAGAACAGATGCGTAAATCACAGAGTGGGTCACCTGGAGCAAAGACAAGGAGGGGAGCTGTGAGGAGGACTCACCTGAGCTGTGAAGGAAGGAGATGAAACTTAAATGAACCCCAAAGAGGAAATCTCTGGCTTCTGACTCTCCTGGGATGTTCCCAACTCGTTTAACATCCGCTGCTGTCTGGGAACTTGGATCAGGAGTCCTTCAGCGCGTCGCGCGAGTATCCATTTTACGCACGAGCCAGGTGTGACGTCCTCCCGCACACCCCGCCACCCAAATGTTTGTGTTTATTATTAACGTTTCTCCGGATAAAACTATTCTCCTGTCCTGTAGCAGCGCGTGAGGAGAACACAGCAGGAGTGACACAATTATAAGGAGCGGCTCACCTCTTCTGAACCAGCAGGTTTCCGCCTCCGAAACTCTCCTCAACAGGCACCTGTGCTGGCTCCCGATTGGACGAACTCCTGGAAAGGGTCACATGCGAAGGGCTCAGGTGCCATTGTGGGCGGGGTTTACGGTTGCGCAGCAACATGCCCCATGGGAGCGTGCGCCTCTTCCGTGAAGATAACAAAAGAGAGTGTGTGTGTGAGAGAGAGAGAGAGAGAGAGAGAGAGAGAGAGAGAGAGAGAGAGAGAGAGAGAGAGAGAGAGAGAGAGAGAGAGAGAGAGAGAGAGAGAGAGAGACTCATTGTCAGCTCCAGCCCAACCCAGAGCCAAATTGAGTTTTTACGCGTCAGACTAAGGAGTGGAGCAGGGCGGTGAGGAGATCAGGCCTAACCCCAACATCAGCCTGCTGAGGTCAGGGGCTCCACTTCCTTCATGCTGCTTCTCACAAGGACAGGAGGAATCCATACCTGCATCCATCTACCCAGAGATGCTGATGATGAAGGTCACATTTTAAAGGAAGAAAAGCTGCAAGGGCAAAATGGGAAACAAATTAGCTTAAAACATGTTTTCGTGCCTCTTAACAAAGTTCTGCATAGTATAGTAATAAATATGATTAAATAAAGTGGTCCTCTTGCATTTTTCTAAAAACCTTCACCAATATCATGTTTCAGGCTGAAAACAGCCACCGGACCACAGGCTCGTCTGTGTTGCTGAACCGCAGCACTTCCCTGTGAACACACTCACACACCGAGCAACAGAACACCACTGGTGTGAGAGGTTCTCCTCAGTAACATCAGACAAAGAAACCACTTCAACTTTACGACAAACTGCCAGAGTCCCATAAAGAAAAACACCATTGAAGTCACGGAGTACAAAAGACGCTTGGACCTAGAGAACAGTAACTGGTGTTCAGCGCTCTCTCGTTTCCTCCGACCGCAGGTTCCTGCATGACCTGGGGGGGTCGGACTGTGGTTGCGTTTCAGAGCTTGTTCCGTAGATTTGCTATTGCAGCTTTAAAACGCAGATGATCCCGTTTGATGGTCAGACTTTCTAAAGCATCACAGGACCTATCGAGGTAAACGACTCCCAGATACCAACACAACACATTTCAGCCTCATATCTGTAAAAAAAAATGGCTGATTTCAGCCAGCTATAATGAGCTTAACGAGTTTCATTCAAATCTGTGGTGTTGTTGGTGAGATGTGAGCCAAACACAGAGGCAAAAAGAATTATCACTCGCCGTCCACCTGCAAGAATGTGCACATCCCACCATCATGAAAGTTCCTTTTCCTTTTGTTTAAATAGATTTTTCAGTCATTCATTAATTGAAGTATTTACTTTAATAAACGTTAAAGCATCAGGGGTAGAAAATAAACAGGCTTTATGCAAAAGTACAAATTATTAAAGAAGGAATCACTGAGGTTATTCAGCTAGTTCACTCTACTGCAGTGTTTGACAAAATAACTGCATATGAATATATTTTATTGTGCAAATGTGTCTTAAAATACATCTTTTATATAATTAGGGGGAAATTAAACTTTTAGTTGATGAAAAGCTTTTCATGCTGCAGAAACTCCAGGATGGTTTCATCTGGTTTGCTGCCAAAAGGGAAGACTCAGAGAAACCCAGAGAGAGGACGGGGGAGGGATCCCGTTCTCCCTCCCTCCTCTGAACTGAGAGGGAAAGTTTTCGCACTGGCACTAGGAATGTGCCTCTCTCCTTCAGCAGGAGGTGCCCTGCATACCAGGGGACTCCCTTGCCTCTCATCCACTCGCCCTGACCGAAACTCTGTGACACTCTGCCCTCGTCAGCACACAGGTAAGCATGGATGCACTTTTCAAGTGTCGTTAAACACAGAAACAGCACAGGAGAGACGGATTCCTGAACATTTCAGCTAACTGTGATGTCAGGTCTGTTTTATGTTCTAGTTCTCGGGGTTTTGGTTTTGTGATTTAATGGGATTTAAAAGCTGCAGAAAATTAACTCATATAAATAAAGGTAGCATCAGATTTACAGGTTATCCCCTCATATCTCCTCTGGTGCACCTGCAGATCTCCTGATCTGCTTTGTACTCCGGCAGGTAGTTTCACTTTAGGTTGATCATTAACTGCAGCCTCACCAGGTGGAGAAAACATCTTTCAGATAAAGATCTGCACAATAAACACTTGTGTGTGTGTGTGTGTGTGTGTGTGTGTGCGTGTGCGTGCGTGCGTGCGTGCGTCCGTCCGTCCGTCGAAACGCTGAAGCATGTGGAGAATGTGTGCAGAAAACTGAGCAATCTGGTCGACACATCGACATGAAAACTTTCATTTCCTCCAACTGAATGTGGAAACAGCCAACGTTCTGCTGCGATGAGCTCCATCGATACAAACCTTTCACCATGGCAGGCTCACACAGTCATTTGGAATGACCAGTCACTCTCGGGATGGAAAACAGGTTTTTAAGCTGATTTCCTTCTGATTCAGTCCAGTTTCAAAACTTTCAAAGGCCCGAGTATGTCACACACAGAGGTTTGTGTACAAGGTTGTTTTAATACTATTTACAGATCATTTTTCCTAAATTTCAACAGCTAAAGGCACCTGATGCTGTCTGTAAGATGTCTGTTTGCACCAGATTAATGCTGTTGGCAGCTGGTTGTAAAATCCTAAATCACATATAGATTTGCCTGTGATGGGCTGAAGATGTCCAGGACGTCCCCTGTCTCTAGCCTGGAGACCGTTGCAGTTGGACACCAGCTCCCTGAGACCCTAGTCATATCATATCACACTACACTGATAACATTTTTGCAATCAAAGATGCAAATGATACGTGCCTATTGGTGCAGGTGAGCCACTGGGTCCCTAAATAATATCTAAATAATGTGGTTATTATTGTGATTAACATAAAGCTCATCATGTTTGTTGTTATTTAGCTATAATGTTTGTTATTAAGTTTATTATGTTTGTTTTTTGTCTTTATTATTGTTTCTTGCAATGCTTGTTGTTGTTACGTTTGTTGTTATAATGCTCATTATGTTTATTAGGTTTATTAAAGTGTCAGTTAATAATGTAACATTATGTTTGTTTCTATGTTTATTATGTTTGTTATTGTGTTACTTATGTTTATTATGTTTGTTACAATGTTTCTTATTGTTTTTATTGTTATGTTTCTTTTTATGTTTATTACTATATTCATTATGCCTATTATGTTTGCTATTGTTGTTATTATTATAATAATGTATAGTATTGTGTTTATTGTTATGTTTGTTATTGTCTTCATTATTATGTTCATTGTTTATTTTTATTAATATTATTTTAATATTATGATTATTGTCCTTTTGTTATTATTATTATCATTATTATTATTATTATGTTTGTTTGTTTGTTTGTTAAAGAAAAATACACATAGAAATAGTGTTCCCTCACCTGGATGCAGGTCACCGGGGTCCCCCTTCTTATGGGCTCACCACTCATGGGAGGAACCAAAGAGGTTGGGTGCAGTGTGTGACAGGTGGTAGTCGAGGGCGGGGACCCTGGCAGTCTGATCCTCGGCTACAGAAGCTGGCTCTTGGTACGTGGAATGTCACCTCTCTGGCGGGGATCGAGCCTGAGTTGGTGTGTGATGTTGAGAGGTTCCGACTAGATATAGTCAGACTCACCTCGATGATTGGCTCTGGCTCCGGAACCAGTTTCCTTGAGAGGGGCTGGACACTCTGGAGTTGCTCCCACTGAGAGGAGCTGAGCAGGGGTGGGAATACTAGTTACCTCCCAGAAAGAAAGAAAGAAAGAAAGAAAGAAAGAAAGAAAGAAAGAAAGAAAGAAAGAAAGAAAGAAAATAATCCTTTATATAGCGCTTCTCAAGATAAAAATCACGAGGTGCATCACAAAAAAACTTTTCCAAAAATTATTAAAAATACATTCAAAATTAGAGAAAAAATTGTGATAAAAATAATTATGTAAGGAAAAGGAGGGAGAACATGAATAGGAAAGAAGGAAATCAGTGGATTGCGGAGAAAGATGGGATAAGTTTAAATAGTGGAATAAGGAGAGGGTGATGAAAGTCACACCAAAGCCTGAACAGGTGAGTTTAAAGGAGACCACTGAGTCCACTGATCTCAAGCTCAGGGGGAGAGAGGTCCAGAGTCTGGGGGCCACAGCAGCAAATGATCTGTCACCTTTGGTCTTTAGCCTGGTGCTGCACAACCAGTAGGCTTTGGTCACTGGACCTCAGGGACCTGCTGGGGGTGTAGGCAGGGGCGCAGATAGGATTTTCAAACTGGAGGGGACAAAGTTCCAATGTACCCTCCCCCAAACACACACGCACGCGCGCACACACACACACACACACACACGTACACAAATACAAACTATTGCAAGCGCCTTAACTAGAGCTCAGTCAGTTTGTGTAATTTCAATGGTTTACGTAAAAACTAACACTTTTATATACGTGTTTGAAGCCATTATGCAGTTGAACGCTGGCAACAAAGCTCTACCTGATCAACACTATAAATGATAAATGATCCACACTTGTATAGCGCCTCTCAGAGTAAGGACTCCAAAGCACTTTACACTACAGTGTATCATTCATCCATTCACACACACATTCACACACTGATGGTGATGAGCTATGATGTAGCCACAGCTGCCCTGGGGCGCACTGACAGAGGCGCCCCACTATTTAATTTAGTCATTTGTTATTCTCCCGATAAATTACAAACCAAAACCTCATGCTTTATGCAAAACATGAAATGAGTTTCAGGATACCGATCTTTACAGAAAACATAAAAACCCTAAAAAACTGCACATAAAATATAATAAGAAACAATATTCACTTATCACTGAGCAGTGGTTCCCAAACTTTTCAGCCTGACCAACAGATGTTCCTTCATATTTTTACGTTACTTATAAATTTTCATTATATTCGGAAAGTTTTAATTTATATATAAATATATAAATCTCTTAAAATTTTATATTTTACTTTTTTATGATTATGTGGCACACTTGACTTCCCCATACATAACGCATCGGCATCTGCCTCTTTTTCACTGCATTTTTTTACGTCTGTCACGTTAGCGGTGTTTTTACCATCATTTCTACATCCATCACGTCCCAAAGAAGGTTAAACAAACATCAAACCCAACGTTTGGAGCTTGTAAACTCCACACACCTCTCCTGCAGCACCAGCTGTCTGATGCTGCAGCAGCGTCAATCTTCCCGGCTGGATGAGTGAATTTCTTCATCAGAGTCAATATTCTGCTTCATAATCAGAGTCAGTCATGACCAGACAAAGTGATCAGTCAACAAAGACCAGACCTGCCGGCAATTATACGTTTTATCTAATATTAGCGCTCTTCATGTTGCGCGCGTCTCCTCCTCTTTCCGACTGGGAGCCTCTAGGCGGGACTCTGGAGGCATTTATCAAGCTCTAAAAACTCCCAAACTTTGCTCAGCCTGAAGGTTACACATCTCCACTATCTTCTGGTGCAAAGTAGTAACTTCATGAGGGATCATATTTGTAGATGAGACTTGTTAAAGTCAGCAATGAGGCTTTGGCACTTATAACGAGTAAGTCCCAACACTGACAACAATGTATTGAATCTATAACCAACATGCATAAACAGACAGATCGGTCCCGCCTACTTACATTGTTGGTCTTTTTTAAATACGCAGTAATCGTTGCTTGCCTTTTTCACTTCATCCTGCATCCTAGCAGCAACCACTTTGGCTCCTCTGTAGTCGGTGTTTGTTTACGTCATGCTGCATTCAGTGTAATTGGAAAAAGGAGCTTCAAGCGCTTATCCTCCAATTTTGTTTTCTTTCTGGCCTTAGTTGGGGGGGATGGATCGGGGTCGATCTGAATCTGGGGGGGGGGGGGGGGGACAGATCCCCCTCGTCCCCCACCCTATCTGCGCACCTGGGTGTAGGGACTGAGAAGATCACCAATGTAAGATGGTGCTTGTCCATGTAAGGCCCTATAGACCAGAACCAGGATCTTGAAATGAACCCTGAAGTTGACTGGCAGCCAGTGAAGCTGGAGGAGAAACAAGAGGGTAGACTCCCTTCGCCTACAAGTTTGGGAATGGGTTCTGACTGTGGTCTGCGCTTATGCACCAAACTACAGTTCAGACTACCCACCCTTTTTGGAGACCTTGGAGGGATGCTGGAGAGCGCTCCTTCCGGTGACTCTCTCATTCTGCTGGGGGATTTTTATTGGCCAGAGGCAAAATTCCTTAAAAGAAGTGTAGAGAAGTATTAAAACCTCAGATGAAAAAGGTTTTTGGATTTTCACGGCTGGAATTTTAAGAAAATCTGATGTTTCTGACTGGCACTGGAAAAGCAGAAACTAGCTTCTGCTCTGAGCCCTGGGCAGCTGGTGATGTTTCACAAGGAGGTCTACAGATTCAGCTATAGAACACAACCCCCAACTCCGGTGTTTGTGTGTTAGCGTTACAGCAGAGAACAATGTGTCATCAGTCAGATGTAGCTTCTGAAGCCTCTGCTAGTTGGTCACATTTGTTTTTTCTCTGGGATACGGCGGCGAGAACAGATGTTGGATTACCGGAGAAGTTCAACCAAGCTCCCACCCAGCTAGCTGGATGTCACTACCGGAGGTGCAGACATGTTTTGGACCATTAGACTCAGAAGACCTGCGACCCAATTTGGACACCGGGGAGGTTTCTATTTGTCTTCAGAACCAAAATCAGAACAGTTTATTTACTTTTGTTAAATATTTAATTTTTTTGCTCATAGCGCTTCCACTGGGAGCTCACAGCGACTACTGGTCTTAGCTACATCATCAGTCCCAGTATAATTCAGTAATCTACAGATAAATCAAATGATGTGCTGCCAGTTTTACCGCTGTGCTTTGAGAAGATACTGGTCACCATCCAGCGCCTCAGGAGGGGAAAGCAGTGCACAACCAACACTATAGTGGAGACAGTTTGTTACTGACCTCGACTTGGGACGTTGTGGATCGGTGGGCGGAGTACTTCGAAGACCTCCTCTTCCAGTGAGAAAGCACAGTCCGTGGACTTTGGGTTGGGCTCTCCAATCTCTAGGGCTGAGGTCATTGAGATGGTCAAAAAGCTCCTTGGTGGCAAGGTTCCAGAGGTGGATCAGATCCGTCCGGAGCTCTTTAAGGCTCTGGAAGTCGTAGGGCTGTGTTGACTGACGCAGCTCTGCAAAATTGCGTGGACATCGGGGGCAGTTCCACTGGATTGGCAGACTGGGGTGGTGGACCCCCTATTTAAAAATGGAGGGTCCATTGGATTGTTGAACCTCAGATTCAGGAGGAGCAATATGGTTTTTGTCCTGGCCATGGAACACCTGACTAGCTCAATACCTTTAGGCTGCCCTTTGTCACCGATTCTGTTCATAACTTTTATGGGCAGGATTTCTAGGTGCAGCCAAGGTGTCGAGGGGATCCGTTTTGGTGCCCTGAGGATTGGTCCTGGATAGTCCTGTTGGTTTCATCATAAGGTGATCTTGTCATGTTGTGGAGGTGTTGTGAGATCCAAAAGCAGGTGAGTGAGAGCACACTGAAGGCAGTCGTAGGAGCAAAAACAAAAGGTCTTTAATTCAGTGTTCAGGAGACAACAGGAGGATATAAACGGGGTTCAGCAACAGAGGTTAAACAACAGACGATGTACCGGTCTGCCGTGGTAAAAAGAGAGCGGAGCGAGAAGGCGAATACAAGATTGTGGATACAAGCGGCCAAAATGAGTTTTCTCCACAGGGTGGCTGGACTGTCCCTTAGAGATAGGGAGAGAAGCTTGTTCATCCAGGAGGGGCTTGGAGTAGATCTGCTGATTGTCACGCTGTGGTGTAGATATCTAATCCACAACATACAAAATCAGCTTAGAGACGGGGGTAAAGTGTTTAAGAATTTATTAAAAGGGAAACCAAGGGAGCAGCATAAACGTAGCGGAGTTCTTCACAAAGGGAGCCGGTGCGGGAAATCTGGACAGATGGGAGTTAGATCCAACTCGGAGGGAACAGGTAATCTGAATTGTGCGGAGGACTTACAGTCTGGAGAGGGGGTAAATAGCTTGAGGGAGGAGTGGTCCGGTCTGGGCTGAGAGGGTTTTCCTGTGTTACGTCCCACTACAGGAGATGTTAAAATGCAAAGGAGGGGGTAACATAAGAAATACGACAGTGGAGTTAAAATGGTTTTAATTGTTATAAAAGGTTCTAAAAACAAGAGCAAACAGATGGCAAGCATTATAAAGATAATGCAAAACAAAAAAATAAATAAAAATAAATTCTCATAAAAGGTTAACATTACACCAATTACCAACTATAAAAACATCTGGTTAAAACTTATTGTAAACGTTTTACCAACACAAGGTGTTTAAAACCGGAGTCAATAAAATTGCATCAAACCAAGTTAACCTTTTTACCAACATCAAAAGATCCCTCTGGATCATCTAAGAGCTTCACTCTTTTAAAAGCTCATAACTCAGAGTTAAAGCCTTAAAATTAACTCATCACAAACAAAGGTGTTGA